>NC_084616.1:71873080-72173080 GCF_033978795.1 Nerophis ophidion | reverse complement strand
CTGTTAGTTTTGGACTCTTTTAGTTCCTATTTACGCTCCCTTTTTTAGTTACCATGACGACCCATTAGTTTCTCCTGCCTCATGTTTTCGGATCACGCACCTGCTCTAATAAGAGACTATTATTTAAGCCTGTTTTGCCAGTTAGTCATCCTAGCGATATTACTCTGTATTTCCTCTGTTTATGCCATAGATTCTTGCTCTGTATTGCTCCTTTCTTGCTTAGTTCACCCTGCTCTATTAATGCTCTGTATTTGTTTATTCATGCCACAGCTAGCAAGTTTTGTTTCATGTCCATACTTCTGCTTAAGTTTAGTTTTTGTATCCTGCGCTAAGTTGTGCCTTTGCCTTGTGCGTTTTTTTGTTTGTACGTATCTGATAGTGTATAATTAAATATGTTCCTACCTTCACGCCTGGTCCTGAATAGTCCGTTTGCATCCCGGGAGTACAACCCCCCCCTCCCCCCCTCCCCCCCAGCGTCATGACACGGTGAATACTAATGAACATGTGATTTATTTTTATTTTGAATATATGTGCAAAATAAATTAATACATCACATTGTCAATATAGGGTATTGTGTGTAGAATTTTGAGTACAAAAATTAATTCCTCCCTTTTTGGAAAAGGCTGTAACAAAACAAAACGTGAAAAAAATTAATACTTTCCGGATGCATTGTAAGACATCTTAACGTAATCTGATCAGACCTGTTGAATGCATTTATGAACAAGTTAAATTGGATGATCTGATTAGATCAGATCAATTATTTTTTCTTTGGTTTGACCTCACAGTTTCGGTGTGAAGCTAAATTTCGGCCAAGTTATTTTTAAAACAGAAAAAAGTGAAAAATCTAATTTTGTTGTTGATTTTTTTTTTTAAATACACCTGTGTCTTCAAAATAAAAAGTACACACTTTTTTTTTTAGGTTGGATACGCTGTCGATTTTTGAAAAAATTAAAAGCTTTTAAGTGCGCCTTATAGTCCAAAAATACGGTAATAGAATACCCCTGTAGTCGGGCATGTGGTGCCCAAACTTATTACTCGGAGGAAATGTTCATCTTTGCTTGTATATTTGTTGACTTAGTGAATTTTACTTCGTTTTTGCAGTTACACATCTTTTGTCTAAAACTGAACATGTCATTTGAACGATGATGTATATATTTTCCTCTTGAACTAGGTCGTAAATTTTCCACATGACTGTAGATAGATGGATGGATGGATGGATGGATGGATGGATGGATGGATGGATGGATGGATGGATGGATGGATGGATGGATGGATGGATGGGTAGATGGGTGGGTAGGTAGGTGGGTAGGTAGGTCGGTCGGTCGGTCAGTCCATCCGTCGATCGATAGGGAGGCAGGCAAATAGATGGATGGATAGATGGATGGATGGATGGAGGGACAGACAGGAAAATAGATAGGTAGGTAGGTCGGTCGCTCGCTCGATAGATAGATAGGTAGGTAGGTAGGTAGGTCGGTCGGTAGGCAGGTCGGTCGGTCGGTTGGTCGGTCGGTCGGTCCGTCCGTCGATCGATAGGGAGGCAGGCAAATAGATGGATGGATAGATGGATGGATGGATGGAGGGACAGACAGGAAAATAGATAGGTAGGTAGGTCGGTCGCTCGCTCGATAGATAGATAGGTAGGTAGGTAGGTAGGTAGGTAGGTAGGTAGGTAGGTAGGTATGTAGGTAGGTCGGTCGGTCGGTTGGTCGGTCGGTCGGTCCGTCCGTCGATCGATAGGGAGGCAGGCAAATAGATGGATGGATAGATGGATGGATGGATGGAGGGACAGACAGGAAAATAGGTAGGTAGGTCGCTCGCTCGCTCGATAGATAGATAGGTAGGTAGGTAGGTAGGTAGGTCGGTAGGTAGGTCGGTCGGTCGGTCGGTCGATCGATAGGGTGGCAGGTATTGATTGATTGATACTTTTATTAGTAGATTGCACAGTACAGTACATATTCCGTACAATTGACCACTAAATCGTAACACCCGAATAAGTTTTTCAACTTGTTTAAGTCGGGGTCCACGTTAATCAATTCATGGTAGGCAGATAGATGGATGGATTGATGGATGGATGGACGGACAGACAGGAAAATAAATAGGTAGGTTGCTCGCTCGATAGATAGATAGATAGATAGATAGATAGATAGATAGATAGATAGATAGATAGATAGATAGATAGATAGATAGATAGATAGATAGATAGATGGGTAGGTAGGTAGGTAGGTAGCTAGGTAGGTCGTCGGTCAATCGATCGATAGGGAGGCAGGCAGATGGATGGATGGATAGGTAGGTAGGTAGGTAGGTAGGTCGGTCGGTCGGTCGGTCGGTCGATCGGTAGGGAGGCAGGCAGGCAGATAGATGGATGGATAGATGGATGGATGCATGAACGGAAAGACAGGAAAATAGATAGGTCGGTCGGTCGGTCGGTTGGTCAGTCGGTCGCTCGATAGATAGATAGATAGATAGATAGATAGATAGATAGATAGATAGATAGATAGATAGATAGATAGATAGATAGATAGATAGATAGATAGATAGATAGATAGATAGATAGATAGATAGATAGGTTGTCGGTCAATCGATCGATAGGGAGGCAGGCGGATGGATGGATAGGTAGGTAGGTAGGTCGGTCGGTCGATCGGTAGGGAGGCAGGCAGGCAGATAGATGGATGGATAGATGGAAGGATGGATGAATGGACAGACAGGAAAATAGATAGGTCGGTCGGTTGGTCAGTCGGTCGCTCGATAGATAGATAGATAGATAGATAGATAGATAGATGGATAGATAGATAGATAAATAGAGAGATAGAGAGATAGATAGATGGATAGATAGATAGATAGATAGATAGATAGATAGATAGATAGATAGATAGATAGATAGATAGATAGATAGATAGATAGATAGATAGATAGATAGATAGGTCGGTAGGGAGGCAGGCAGATAAATAGATAGATGAATGGACGGTCAGACGGACAGACAGGAAAATAGATAGGTAGGTCGGTCGGTCGATGGATGGATGGATGGATGGATGGATGGATGGATGGATGGACAGACGGACGGACAGGAAAATAGATAGGTAGATAGATTGATAGGTAGACAAATAGCTATGAAGCTTGATAAATAGATAGATAGATAGATAGATAGATAGATAGATAGATAGATAGATAGATAGATAGATAGATAGATAGATACTGTAGATAGATAGATAGATAGATAGATAGATAGATAGATAGATGGATAGATGTGACTGACATGCACTCGCTGTGTCCTTCCATGTGATTCCCTTCACTTTCGTTCCATTTAGCGGCGTAAAGGAGGTCTCAGTGTTGGACTCCACACAGAACGCGGTCGGCATTGTCGGATTCTGCCGGCATCCTTTTTTTTTTTTCTTTATTCGGAGGTGGGCGATGGGATTCAATTCACATTTCACACATTGTGGGAGTGACAAACAGAAGCAATCACGGCCTGCGCAGGCTGGGATTCTGCTGCATGTGTACTTTCCAGGCTACAAAAAAATAAAAACGGGAGGAATGCTTAAATGGGAAGCAAATTGGAGGCGAGAATGGCAGATCGGGGGCTTGCAATACCCAGAACTACTATTCAGTGTGTTCTACTGACAGGATGCAGGGTTCCCTGTGGGTGTTCACTAACTGCTGGACGTCTCATGCATCGCCTCCAACCTCATAATCCCAGCAGAGGTGCGAGTGTTACAGAATGTTATTTTCATATGCTGACCATGCATGTTGTTCTTAAAACACCACTTTGACATCATTGCTTGCTCACTTCCACAAACTAAATAAGCCTATAAACACAAGTTCTATAGCCTTTAAAAGTTGAAACAAGTTAAAAGTACTAACGATTGTCACACACACACTAGGTGTGGCGAAATTATCCTCTGCATTTGACCCCTACCCTTGTTCACCCACTGCGAGGTGAGGGGAGCAGTGAGCAGCAGCGGTGGCCAAGCCCAGGAATCATTTTGGTTGATTTAACCACCAATTCCAACCCTTGATGCTGAATGCCAAGCAAGGAGACAATGTGTCTCAATTTTATAGTGTTTGGTATGACTCGACCGGGGTTTGAACTCACGACCTTCCAGTCGCAGGGCGGACACTCTAACCACAAGGCCACTGAGCAGATTGTCACGACTTGGACTTGAGCGTGGATTGTTTTCCCGAGGTGCGAAGCGAATGGAGTGGACACGGCGTGAAGGTAAAGACATTTTTTTATTTTAACACTAACTACAAAAAAGGAAGCAAAAAAAAAAGGCGCGCACGATAGCGGAGAACAAACTTGACTAATGAGACAAAACTTGCACAAAGGCAGAAACTATGGGTTTGGTAGAGAGGCTGTGCCAGCAACTTGAGGGTTGTAGGTTCGATCCCCGCTTCTGTCATCCTAGTCACTGCTGTTGTGTCCTTGGGCAAGACACTTTACCCACCTGCTCCCAGTGCCACCCACACTGGTTTAAATGTAAAAATTAAAAAAGGCGCGCACAATAGCGTAGAACAAACTTGACTAATGAGACAAAACTTGCACAAAGGCAAAAAAATATGGGGCGGTATAGCTCGGTTGGTAGAGAGGCCATGCCAGCGACTTGAGGGTTGTAGGTTCGATCCCCGCTTCTGTCATCCTAGTCACTGCCCTTGTGTCCTTAGGCAAGACACTTTACCCGTCATCCTAGTCACTGTCGTTGTGTCCTTGGGCAAGACACTTTACCCACCTGCTCCCAGTGCCACCCACACTGGTTTAAATGTAAAAATTAAAAAAGGCGCGCACAATAGCGGAG
The DNA here is from genome assembly GCF_033978795.1 of Nerophis ophidion. Classification (NCBI taxonomy): domain Eukaryota; kingdom Metazoa; phylum Chordata; class Actinopteri; order Syngnathiformes; family Syngnathidae; genus Nerophis; species Nerophis ophidion. Next base: position 72,168,290 of record NC_084616.1, on the reverse strand, counting down.
AACAAACTTGACTAATGAGACAAAATTTGCACAAAGGCAAAAACATATGGGGCGGTATAGCTCGGTTGGTAGAGAGGCCGTGCCAGCGACTTGAGGGTTGTAGGTTCGATCCCCGCTTCTGTCATCCTAGTCACTGCCGTTGTGTCCTTGGGCAAGACACTTTACCCACCTGCTCCCAGTGCCACCCACACTGGTTTAAATGTAAAAATTAAAAAAGGCGCGCACAATAGCGGAGAACAAACTTGACTAATGAGACAAAATTTGCACAAAGGCAAAAAAATATGGGGCGGTATAGCTCGGTTGGTAGAGAGGCCGTGCCAGCGACTTGAGGGTTGTAGGTTCGATCCCCGCTTCTGTCATCCTAGTCACTGCCGTTGTGTCCTTGGGCAAGACACTTTACCCACCTGCTCCCAGTGCCACCCACACTGGTTTGAATGTAAAAATTTAAAAAGGCGCGCACAATAGCGGAGAACAAACTTGACTAATGAGACAAAACTTGCACAAAGGCAAAAAAATATGGGGCGGTATAGCTCGGTTGGTAGAGAGGCCATGCCAGCGACTTGAGGGTTGTAGGTTCGATCCCCGCTTCTGTCATCCTAGTCACTGCCGTTGTGTCCTTGGGCAAGACACTTTACCCGTCATCCTAGTCACTGCCGTTGTGTCCTTGGGCAAGACGCTTTACCCACCTGCTCCCAGTGCCACCCACACTGGTTTAAATGTAAAAATTAAAAAAGGCGCGCACAATAGCGGAGAACAAACTTGACTAATGAGACAAAACTTGCACAAAGGCAAAAAAATATGGGGCGGTATAGCTCGGTTGGTAGAGAGGCCGTGCCAGCGACTTGAGGGTTGTAGGTTCGATCCCCGCTTCTGTCATCCTAGTCACGGCCCTTGTGTCCTTGGGCAAGACACTTTACCCGTCATCCTAGTCACTGCCGTTGTGTCCTTGGGCAAGACACTTTACCCACCTGCTCCCATTGCCACCCACACTGGTTTAAATGTAAAAATTAGATATTGGGTTTCACTATGCAAAGCGCTTTGAGTCACTAGAGAAAAAGCGCTATATAAATATAATTTACTGCACTTCACAATAAACAAAAACTTACTTGGCATGGAGCTGTGAAACATGACATGAAGCAGAGTGGAGGTAACATGGCATGACGTGACTAGAAGTCAAAAATGAGACACTCCTAACTTGGAGAAGACAAACCATCAGTTGGTTATTCCTCCTTCTTGTCTCTGGGTGTGTGCTAAGTCAAGACAGCACACCCCGACCTTAAAATGAGAAGTCCGTGTGGAAGTGTCCGGAAAGACAACAGATGCAGGTTGTATCTTAGGCCCTGTTTCCACTATCTGGGGTGAATATGTTATGTACGTGAGGACTGGAAGGAGACGACCAGGTTTATTGTAACCTTTAATGATTGTGTGGGATGTGTATGCTACTCTATGTGTTGGTTGCAGGATTAAGTGTGAAGTTAACCATGTGAATGAAACAAGAGGATGTTGTACATGCGTGTTGAATGAAACCTTCGTCTGGTCAAGGATGAGTGGGCACAAGAAAGATCCGGGGACAGGCAGGAGGTCGAGGGCAGGCGGCAAGCAAACAAGGTCCGAGTCCAGGCGAGTGATCGAGGATCAAGGGAGGTTACTGCAAGGAGGACAAGGGACAAGTCAACGAGGCACAAGGCACAAGACAAAAGGAGGCAAGGACAACCAGAAGGAAGCCAGAGACGTATATGCTTACTACGAGAGTTAACGACGTCCCGGCGCAGGATCCAAGGAGTGACTGGATTTTATGCTGTCCTTCTGATTACTGCCAGGTGCTCTGATGACAGGCAGCCTACAGCTGCGGCGAAGCGTGGGCGTGGTGCGCATGGCGCGTGCGGGGGCGTGTACTGGCATGCTGCCAGAAGGAGTGTGGGAATCAGCTGCGGGAGAATCCTGGGTTCGAATCCGTGCCGTGACAGAATGCAACCTAACCTTATCCGTGCCCACACACAACAATGCCACCGTTTAAGACCCCCGCCCCCTCTCCGTCCGGGGCCCTAATAATAATAATAATAATAATAATAATAGATTTTATTTGTAAAAAAAAAACTTTACATTGAGCAAACAACCTCAAAGTGTATTATAAAATACAAATACAAAGATAATACAAATAAAATAAAATAAAATAAAAACTAGAACAGCCTAATAGCTAAACATTTTTTTTAAAAAAAGGGTTTTTTAAAAGAAAGGGTTTTTAAGCCTTTTTTAAAAAGCATCCACAGTCTGTGGTGCCCTCAGGTGGTCAGGGAGAGTACATGTACAACCCATTTACCATGATGAGTCAATTAATTCACTTCACTACCAAGGCACCACAGAGAGTCAACAACAATTGCTTCTATGACTCATGTTGTCCGTCTCTGTCTGGACTAGAGCCTAGAGTGCCTCAGACTGGAAATCTCTGCAGAGAGAGGTGATGACGGTGGAAAATATCGTCAGGACTCCTCTTCCTCCTATCCAGGAGATCGCAAAAAGCCGCTGCCTGACCAGGACTCAGAAAAACTGCAGAGACTCCTCCCACCACCACCACTCTAGAAAGAGGTTCCACAGCCTCCGCAGCAGAACCTCCAGGTTCTGTAACTGTGACAGACTTCTCATGTGGTGCGGGTTCCAAGGACCCACCAAGAAATGACATTCTTGCGAGCAGGTTTAGACTTCTTTTATTTTTCAATACCACAGTCTCTTCCTGGTTGCTTTTCAGCCTTGCCGTTTTCTTCTGCTCGTTCCTCCGCTCCAGCTTTTCAGCCGCATGCGTCGTTGTCTTACTTGCGCTCTCTTTCGCTCGCTCTCCCTGCATCCGCTTCTTGTTGGCTCTTTCTCTTCTCTCTGCCTCTTCCCCTCACATTTCTGGCAGTGTGAGAGGATTATTTAATTGTGTCCAGCTGGGCCATCCACGCACCTGGTAATATTTGCGGGGTGGATTCTGGCACGCCCCGCCTCTCCGCTTGCTCTTCCTCCACGCCGCCTTGTCGCCATCTTGGGGTGGGCTCCGGTGTGCCCTGCCTTGCCGTCGGAATGCCGGCCCCGCCTCTCCACAGTAACAGCTTCTTCCCTCAGGCCGTAAGACTCTTGAACACATTAAAATAATCCCCTCAATTTCCCCCCAAAAATGGATTAAATCGCTGGAATAAAAAGACAATACAACATACATCCATAAACGTGAATACATTTGCAAAAGTGCAATATATTTATCTATAGAGTCATATATTTGTTGTTATCTGCACCTTATTGCTCTTTTATCCTGCACTACCATGAGTTAAAGCAGGGGTAGGGAACCTATGGCTCTTGAGCCTGATGTGGCTCTTTTGATGACTGCATCTGGCTCTCAGGAAAAATCTTAGCTGACGTTGCTTAACAGGATAAGTAATGAATATTTCCGCTGGTAATCAGTGTTAAAAATACCGTTCAAAATATAAAACATTCTCATGCATTTTAATCCATCCACCCGTTTCTACCGCACCTGGTCAAGAAGTCGTATTAATGGTCAAAAGTGTTTTATTTATCATTGGTTAGCTTCAGAATAACAATGTCATTAAAAAGAATAAGAGATGGGGTGGAAGCTAGCAAAATACAAAAGCAGGTTTACCAGAAACAGGGATCAGCGTCGTAACTTGTTACGTGTAACAAAACTAGGGAAACGAGGACGAGTCAACGGAAAAGGAAGGCTTAAATAAGGACAGTGATTACAAACAGGTGTGAGTCACAAACAAGAGGCAGGTGACACTAATGCGTGACTATAGCAACAGAACAAACAGGAAGTGCCACCAGGAACTAAGGAAGTCAAACACCAACAGAATACGATACAAAGACGGAACAAAAGCAGAATAAGACATGATCCGGGCAGCGGATTATGACAAAAAGGTTCCCGACCCCTGAGCTAATGCATTGAAATTTCGCTCTTATCTGTACTGCAAAGTTCCAATTTGAATGACAATAATTTTTCCGTGAGAGCCATATTATCTTTTTTTAACACTGAATACAACTAAATGTGAGCATTTTTAAGTAAGACCAACATTTTATAGTATATTAAGTCTCTTATTCTTTTTAATAACATCTTCATTCTAAAGCTAACCAATGATAATGAAAATACTTCTTACCATTAATGGGACTTCCTGAACAGGTGCGGTAGAAACAGATGGATGGCTTAAAATCCATGAGAATGTTTTATATTTATAACGTTATTTTTAACACTGTGATTGCCTGCGGAATGTGTTATTATTTCTCATGTTAAGCAATGTCTGCTAAAATTTTAATCTGAGAGTCGGATGCAGTCATCAAAAGAGCCACATCTGGCTCTAGAGCCAAAGGTTCCCTAACCATGATTTAAACTAAAAAAATTGACTAAGAACTGAAAAACTGGCACGAGGCACAAAAGGCAAAACCAACAGAACTAGCATGGGAGCTAAAAGAAACCATAAGCATAGCGTGGAAGCTAGCAAAATACAAAAGCAGGTTTACCAGAAACAGGGATCAGCGTCGTCACTTGTTACGTGTAACAAAACTAGGAAGCGAGGACGAGTCAATGGAAAAGGCAGGCTTAAATAAGGACAGTGATTACAAACAGGTGTGAGTCAAAAACAAGAGGCAGGTGACACTAATGCATGGGTGTCAAACTCTGGCCCGCCGTATAATTTAATTTGGCCCTTGAGGCAATATCAATTTAGCATTAGAGCTGGCCGGCTGGTGTTATACAGCGTCGGTGCCGCTGTAACACCGCATTCACCGCTAATACTCATACTTGCCGACCCTCCTAATTTTCCCGGTAGACTCCCGAAGTTCAGTGGCCCTCCCGCAAATCTCCCGGGGCAACCATTCTCCCGAATTTCTACCGATTTCCACCTGGACAACTATATTGGGGGCGTGCATTTAAGGCACTGCCTTTAGCGTTCTCTACAACCTGTCGTCACGTCCACTTTTCCTCCATACTAACAGCGTGTCACATAATATTTGTGGCTTTTACACACACACACAAGTGATTGCAAGTCATACTTGGTCAACAGCCATACAGGTCACACTGAGGGTGGCCGTAAAAACAACTTTAGCACTGTTACAAATATGTGCCACCCTGTGAACCCACGCTAAACAAGAATGACAAACACATTTCAGGTGAACATCTGCACCGTAACACAACAGAACAAATACCCAGAACCCCTTGCAGGACTAACTCTTCCGGGAAACTTCCAGCAAACGGACCTATAATTAACGTTTTATTCATGCATTTTCTCTTGCTACTTCAAGGCTTGAATGTTTGGTTCATTTATTATTGTTATTTTATTTTCAAATGTATTATTAGCCTGTGGGAAAAAATGTGATATTTACCTCAGAAGATTGCAACTAGAAAAAAAGGCATTACATTTTTATTGAAATTTTATTTGATATGCCATTGATATTTTTTTAATTATTATTATTATTATTTGAAACTGGACTTTGCATGTCACTAAAGTTATATAAGCCTTGCTTGTTCAATATTTAATGCAAAACTTGTTCGGGTCCCTATCAAAAGGTTAATTTGTTCAACCTCGGCCCGTGGCTTTGTTCCGTTTAAAATTTTGGCCCACTCTGTATTTGAGTTTGACACCCCTGCACTGATGCGTGACTATAGCAACAGAACAAACAGGAAGTGCCACCAGGAACTAAGGAAGTCAAACACCAACAGAATACGATACAAAGACGGAACAAAACCAGAATAAGACAGGATCCGGGCAGCGGATTATGACAAAAAAGGTTCCCGACCCCTGAGCTAATGCATTGAAATTTCGCTCTTATCTGTACTGCAAAGTTCCAATTTGAATGACAATAATTTTTCCGTGAGAGCCATATTATCTTTTTTAACACTGAATACAACTAAATGCGAGCATTTTTAAGTGAGACCAACATTTTATAGTATATTAAGTCTCTTATTCTTTTTAATAACATTGTTATTCTAAAGCTAACCAATGATAAAGAAAATACTTCTTACCATTAATGGGACTTCTTGAACAGGTGCGGTAGAAAACAGATGGATGGCTTAAAATGCATGAGAATGTTTTATATTCATAACATTATTTTTAACACTGTGATTGCCTGCGGAATTTGTTATTATTTCTCATGTTAAGCAATGTCTGCTAAGATTTTAATCCGAGAGTCGGATGCAGTCATCAAAAGAGCCACATCTGGCTCTAGAGCCATAGGTTCCCTACCCCTGATTTAAATTAACAACAGACAAAGAACAAAAAAACTGGCACGAGGCACAAAAGGCAAAACCAACAGAACTAGCATGGGAGCTAAAACAAAACCATAAGCATGGCGTGGAAGCTAGCAAAATACAAAAGCAGGTTTACCAGAAACAGGGATCAGCGTCGTCACTTGTTACGTGTAACACAACTAGGAAGCAAAGGACGAGTCAACGGAAAAGGCAGGCTTAAAGAAGGACAGTGATTACAAACAGGTGTGAGTCAAAAACAAGAGGCCGGTGACACTAATGCGTGACTATAGCAACAGAACAAACAGGAAGTGCCACCAGGAACTAAGGAAGTCAAACACCAACAGAATACGATACAAAGACGGAACAAAACCAGAATAAGACATGATCCGGGCAGCGGATTATGACAAAAAGGTTCCCTGAAGTTTCGCTCTTATCTGTACTACAATGTTCAAATTTGAATGACAATAAAAGGAAGTCGAAGTCTAAATTGGACATATTTCGTCCATGAGCGACGGTAAGGCAGGCACACAAGGCCGGAGTTTTAGGGCGAGGTGTCAAAGGGAAACCATGCGAGGCGGCGGGATGTGCTACCGGTCCGCCTGGGTGTGAATTCATGAAAGGCTCGGCTGAGCTCTCGCCCTCCTCAAGTGGCCGAGCGTGCGACCCGAGCAACCCATGATTAATGCGGTTATAAAACCAGTTGGCCGAGTTTTAAGTGTTACACTAGATCATGCACTGAGGGCTGGGGGGGGGGGACGTGTGCGCCGGAGCAAGGCGCCACTGGGAGCTGCTAGAGGCGCACTGGGAAGAAATCACCACATCTAACTGGGATGCGCTCCTACCTTCTTTGTCATCCAGGAAGATCTTTATTGGTCTCCGGGGGTTGCTCTGTTTTTCCCGTTTAGCAAGTCCACAACAGTGCTTCGGGATTTATATGCACGGACTGTTTGTAGCCTGGTGATGCCTAATGTTGCATTTACAAACTCTGTTTCCATATGAGTTGGGAAATTGTGTTAGATGTAAATATAAACGGAATACAATGATTTGTGAATCATTTTCAACCCATATTCAGTTGAATATGCTACAAAGACAACATATTTGATGTTCAAACTCATTGCAAATAATCATTAACTTTAGAATTTGATGCCAGCAACAAATGACAAAGAAGTTGGGAAAGGTGGCAATAAATACAGATAAAGTTGAGGGATGCTCATCAAACACTTATATGGAACATCCCACAGGTGTGCAGGCTAATATGGAACAGGTGGGTGCCATGATTGGGTATAAAAGCAGCTTCTATGAAATGCTAAGTAATTCACAAACAAGGATGGGGTGAGGATCACCACCATCCATTTTCCTCCGCTTATCCGTGGTCGGGTCGCGGGGGCAACAGCCTAAGCAGGGAAACCCAGACTTCCCTCTCCCCAGCCACTTCGTCTAGCTCTTCCCGGGGGATCCCGAGGCGTTCCCAGGCCAGCCGGGAGACATAGTCTTCCCAACATGTCCTGGGTCTTCCCCGTGGCCTCCTACCGGTTGGACGTGCCCTAAACACCTCCCTAGGGAGGCGTTCGGGTGGCATCCTGACCAGATGCCCGAACCAACTCATCTGGCTCCTCTCGATGTGGAGGAGCAGCGGCTTTACTTTGAGGTCCTCCCGGATGGCAGAGCTTCTCACCACTCTAAGCAAATTGTCGAACAGTTTTAGAACAACATTTCCTAACGAGCTATTGCAAGGAATTTAGGGATTTTACCATCTACGGTCCGTAAAATAATCAAAAAGTTCAGAGAATCTGGAGAAATCACTGCACGTAAGCGATGATATTACGGATTTTGGGTACTGCATCAAAAACCGACATCAGTGTGTAAAGGATATCACCACATGGGCTCAGGGACACGTCATAAAACCACTGTCAGTAACTACAGTTGGCCGCTAGAACCTGTAAGCGCAAGTTGAAGCTCTACTATGCAAAGCCAAACCCATTCATCAACAATATCCTGAAACGCCGCCGGCTAGGCTGGGCCCGAGATAGTCTAAGATGGACTGATGCAAAGTGGAAAGGTGTTCTGTGGTCTGACGAGTCCACATTTCAAATTATATTTGGAAACAGAGGACGTGTTGCCCTCCAGAACAAAGAAGTAAATAACAATTCGGATTGTTATAGGTGCAAAGTTCAAAAACCAGCATGTGTGATGGTATGGGGGTGTATTAGTGCCCAAGGCATGGATAACTTACACATCTGTGAAGGCACCATTGATGCTGAAAGGTCCATACAGGTTTTGGAGCAACATATGTTGTCATCCAAGCAACGTTATCATGGACGCCCCTGCTTATTTCAGCAAGACAAGTGTTACAACAGCGTGGCTTTGTAAAAAGAGAGTGCGGGTACTTTCCTGGCCCGCCTGCAGTCCAGACCTGTCTCCCATCGATAATGTGTGGCGTATTATGAAGCGTAAAATACGACAGCGGAGACTGAATGACTGAAGCTATATATAAAACAAAAATGGTGGAGATTTCCACTTTCAAAGCTTCAACAATTAGTTTCCTCAGTTCCCAAACGTTTATTGAGTGTTGTTAAAAGAAAAGGTGATGTAACACAGTGGTGAACATGCCCTTTCCCAACTACTTTAGCACGTGCTGCAGCCATGAAATTCTAAGTTAATTATTATTTGCAAAAAAAAAAAATAAGTTTATAAGTTTGAACATCAACTATCTTGTCTTTGTAGTGGATTCAATTGAATATGGGTTGAAAAGGATTTGCAAATCATTGTATTCCGTTTATATTTACATCTAACACCATTTCCCAACTCATATGGAAACGGGGTTTGTACATAGCAACACTTATTAAAGCTGGAAAAGACAAGTGTGTGCTATTTGGAGAAGTAATAAGTGAAGGTATTAGGTTGTGTGACACGCCATGACAGGAGACCAGGAGCCTGCAGGGCGATGTCAGGTGAATTGTGCTTACCTGGACTGACTCCCTGATGGCTTTGTGGAAGCCCGAGGCAGTCGTCCCTCACTTTCACCATGACGTGTTCACTCCTTGCTTTTATTAAAATATTGCAATCGTATCAAATTAGGATACAGGTGGTAATGCCGCCAGACACTGAAAAGGACTTTTTGGGAGATGTGTGTGTGTGTGTTGTGCACCTCGCTGTTTCTAGTTATGTTCGGATCATCTCTGTCAGCCAATCAGCTACTGCTCTACTCTGGTGTCTGACCCAGCTGTCAGTCATTCCGTAGTGAACTTCCGTGGGTTTTTAGCTTCCTGCTTTTTTCAGGTCTGTTGTATTTACAAACCCCGTTTCCATATGAGTTGGGAAATTGTGTTAGATGTAAATATAAACGGAATACAATGATATGCAAATCCTTTTCAACCCATATTCAGTTGAATGCACTACAAAGACAAGATATTTAATGTTCAAACCCATAAACTTTTTTTTTTTTTTTTAATGCAAATAATTAACTTAGGGCTTCACGGTGGGAGAGGGGTTAGTGCGTCTGCCTCACAATACGAAGTTCCTGCAGTCCTGGGTTCAAATCCAGGCTCGGGATCTTTCTGTGTGGAGTTTGCATGTTCTCCCCGTGAATGCGTGGGTTCCCTCCGGGTACTCCGGCTTCCTCCCACTTCCAAAGACATGCACCTGGGGATAGGTTGATTGGCAACACTAAATTGGCCCTAGTGTGTGAATGTGAGTGTGAATGTTGTCTGTCTATCTGTGTTGGCCCAGCGATGAGGTGGCGACTTGTCCAGGGTGTACCCCGCCTTCCGCCCGATTGTAGCTGAGATAGGCGCCAGCGCCCCCCGCGACCCCGAAAGGGAATAAGCGGTAGAAAATGGATGGATGGATGGATGGATAATTAACTTAGAATTTCATGGCTGCAACATGTGCCAAAGTAGTTGGGAAAGGGCATGTTCACCACTGTGTTACATCACCTTTTCTTTTAACAACACTTAATAAACGTTTGGGAACTGAGGAAACTAATTGTTGAAGCTTTGAAAGTGGAATTCTTTCCCAATCTTGTTTTATGTAGAGCTTCAGTCGTTCAACAGTCCGGGGTCGTATTTTACACTTCATAATGCGCCACAAATATTCAATGGGAGACAGGTCTGGACTGCAGGCGGGCCAGGAACGTAAACGCACTCTTTTTTTATGAAGCCACGCTGTTGTAACACGAGCAGAATGTGGTTTGGCATTGTCTTGCTGAGATAAGCAGGGGTGTCCATGAAAGAAACGGCGCTTAGATGGCAGCATATGTTGTTCCAAAACCTGTATGTACCTTTGAGCATTAATGGTGCCTTCACAGATGTGTAAGTTACCCATGCCTTGGGCACTAATACACCCCCATACCATCACAGATGCTGGCTTTTGAACTTTGCGTCGATAACAGTCTGGATGGTTCGCTTCCCCTTTGGTCCGGATGACACCATGTCGAATATTTCCAAAAACAATTTGAAATGTGGACTCGTCAGACATCAGAACACTTTTCCACTTTGCATCAGTCCATCTTAGATGATCTCGGGCCCAGAGAAGCCGGCGGCATTGCTGGATGTTGTTGATAAATGGCTTTCGCTTTGCATAGTAGAGCTTTAACTTGCACTTACAGATGTAGCGACGAACTGTATTTAGTGACAGTGGTTTTCTGAAGTGTTCCTGACCCCATGTGGTGATATCCTTTGGAGATTGATGTCGGTTTTTGATACAGTGCTGTCTGAGGGATCGAAGGTCACGGTCATTCAATGTTGTTTTCTGGCCATGGCGGTTACATGGAGTGATTTCTCCAGATTCTCTGAACCTTTTGATAATATTATGGACCGTAGATGTTGAAATCCCTACATTTCTTGCAATTGCACTTTGAGAAACGTTGTTCTTAACTGTTTAACTATTTGCTCACGCAGTTGTGGACAAAGGGGTGCACCTCGCCCCATCCTTTCTTTTTGATACCCTATCATGGCACCCACCTGTTCCAAATAAGTGTTTGATGAGCATTCTTCAACTTCATCGGTATTTATTGCCACCTTTCCCAACTTCTTTGTCACGTGTTGCTGGAATCAAATTCTAAAGTTAATGATTATTTGCAAAAAAAAAATGTTTATCAGTTGTACTTATAAATTAACCAATGGATATTGGACAATCCTCTTATGCTATTTTATAATATGTAAACACCTCATATTGTCATCACCACTATTTGAACAAAGTACAATTTCTTCAAACTTTCAAAAAAAACAAAAAAACTGAAGTACAGTAGTTCTACATGTTGATGGAAGTCCTTAATGCAGCCTCAGCATTCTTAATGTGCCAAAGTATTATTGGACTTGTCCTTGAATCCTACTTACTGTGAAGTGATAAAGTGGATTGTAGCTTTTTTTTTTCTTCTCCATGCACCACTCAAATATGGAATCGCGTGCGTTTGTGCTGCAGACTCAGACCTGATTTCCATTCCCGCCGCACGATAACCTCAGCTCGCTCGCCCGCAGTTGCAGACGAGGACCAAAGCTAAAAACGGCTGCGGAATGCCAACGAATGAATCGAATGATTTCAATGATCAATGTTTGCGCATATTTAACATGACATCATCAAATAAAACACTTTGATGTCAAACCACTTATGATCTGTGTCATGTTTGTGTGATCATGTTTTGTTTTAGTCATGTTCTCTTTGTTTTTTGGACACTCAGTTCCTATTTTTGCACTTCCTTGTTTATATTGTTTCCGTGACTACCCGTTTTTAGTTTTCACCTGTCCTCATGTCACGCACCCGTCTCACGTTTTGCACTCGCACACCTGTTTTCACTGCCATTTAAGCCGGTCTGTTTCTGTTGTCCGTCCTGGCAACATCACCTTCTACCACCATCTATTACCTCTACTCACGTCATGCCATGTTACCTCCACTCTCACTTGGCAGTTTTAAGTTGTTGTTTATTGTGAGGTGAAGTGAATTATATTTATATAGCGCTTTTTCTCTAGTGACTCAAAGCGTTTTACATAGTGAAACCCAATATATAATTTTTACATTTAAACCAGTGTGGGTGGCACTGGGAGCAGGTGGGTAAAGTGTCTTGCCCAAGGACACAACGGCATTGACTAGGATGACAGAAGCGGGGATCGAACCTACAACCCTCAAGTTGCTGGCAGAGCCTCTCTACCAAACCCATAGTTTCTGCCTTTGTGCAAGTTTTGTCTCATTAGTCAAGTTTGTTCTCCGCTATTGTGCGCGCCTTTTGTTTGCTTCCTTTTGTTGTAGTTAGTGTTAAAATAAAAAGTGTATTTACCTTCACGCCGTGTCCACTCCATTCGCTTTGCACCTCGGGAAAACAATCCACGCCCAAGTCCGAGTCGTGACAATCTGCTCAGTGGCCTTGTGGTTAGAGACTGGAAGGTCGTGAGTTCAAACCCCGGTCGAGTCATACCAAACACTATAAAAATGAGACCCATTGTCTCCCTGTTTGGCACTCAGCATCAAGAGTTGGAATTGGGGGTTAAATCACCCAAAATGATTCCTGGGCGTGGCCACCGCTGCTGCTCACTGCTCCCCTCACCTCGCAGTGGGTGAACAGGGGGATGGGTCGGATGCAGAGGGTGGTTTCACCACACCTAGTGTGTGTGTGTGGCTATCTTTGGGACTTTAATTTTATTTTTTTTACTTTCTAAGGCATTAAATATGCTTGCCAGCAGCCGAATTGCAATAACACACCTCCCATCCCACCAGCCTCACTTCAAGGATTTAATGCAGACCTGAGCAAATTAAGCCCGTTATGTGTTTCAATCTGGGCCGCCGGACATTCCAACATATTTTTTTTACAAACCCCGTTTCCATATGAGTTGGGAAATTGTGTTAGATGTAAATATAAACGGAATACAATGATTTGCAAATCCTTTTCAACCTATATTCAATTGAATGCACTACAAAGAGAAGATATTTGATGTTCAAACTCATAAACTTTTTTGTTTTTTGCAAATAATAATTAACTTAGAATTTCATGGCTGCAACAGTGCCAAAGTAGTTGGGAAAGGGCATGTTCACCACTGTGTTACATCACCTTTTCTTTTAACAACACTCAATAAACGTTTGGGAACTGAGGAAACTAATTGTTGAAGCTTTGAAGTGGAATTATTTACCATTCTTGTTTTATGTAGAGCTTAAGTTGTTCAACAGTCGTATTTTACACTTCATAATGCGCCACACATTTTCGATGGGAAACATGTCTAGACTGCAGGCGGGCCAGGAAAGTACCCGCACTCTTACTATGAAGCCACGCTGTTGTAACACATGGTTTGAAATTGTTTTGCTGAAATAAGCGGGGGCGTCCATGATAACGTTGCTTGGATGACAACATATGTTGCTCCAAAACCTGTATGGACCATTCAGCATTAATGGTGCCTTCACAGATGTGTAAGTTACCCATGCCTTGGGCACTAATACACCCCCATACCATCACAGATGCTGGCTTTTGAACTTTGCGCCCAAAACAATCCGGATCTTTATTTTCCTCTTTGTTCCAGAGGACACCACGTCCACAGTTTCCAAATATAATTTGAAATGTGAACTCGTCAGACCACAGAACACTTTTCCACTTTGCATCAGTCCATCTTAGATGAGCTCGGGCCCAGCCAAGCCGGCGGCGTTTCTCTATGTTGTTTATAAATGGCATTTGCTTTGTATAGTAGAGTTTTAACTTGCATTTACAGATGTAGCGCCCAACTGTAGTTACTGACAGTGGTTTTATGAAGTGTTCCTGAGCCCATGTGGTGATATCCTTTACACACTGATGTCGACTTTTGATGCAGTACCCCCTGAGGGATCAAAGGTCCGTAATATCATCGCTTACGTGCAGTGATTTCTCCAGATTCTCTGAACCTTTTGATGATTTTACGGACCGTAGATGGTAAAATCCCTAAATTCCTTGCAATAGCTCGTTGAGAAATGTTGTTCTAAAACTGTTCGACAATTTGCTTACAAAGTGGTGACCCTCACCCCATCCTTGTTTGTGAATTACTTAGCATTTCATGGAAGCTGCTTTTATACCCAATCATGGCACCCACCTGTTCCCAATTAGCCTGCGCACCTGTGGGATGTTCCAAATAAGTGTTTGATGAGCATTCCTCAACTTTATCAGTATTTATTGTCACCTTTCCTAACTTCTTTGTCACGTGTTGCTGGCATCAAATTCTAAAGTTAATGATTATTTGCAAAAAAAAAAAAATGTTTATGTGTTTGAACATCAAATATGTTGTCTTTGTAGCATATTCAACTGAATATGGGTTGAAAATGATTTGCAAATAATTGCATTCTGTTTATATTTACATCTAACACAATTTCCCAACTCACATGGAAACAGGGTTTGTACATCTTTAAGATGGAAAGTGTAGCTGCCATTATGATGTGCACTCATGTTTTTAATGAGCGTAAGTCTTGAACTATACAAAGTATTTCAATGGTTGGAATCGGCACTTTTGCGTGATCTGCTAGTTACTATGGTAATCTAATTAGTTACTATGGTAATCCACCTCACAGCAGCTCAAACCAGGCACTAAGCAGTGTGGCTGGGGAGCTTTTCCACAGAGTGTTTCCCGAGCAGCCAGCCTGAAAAGCGGGTGTCAGGGACAGACGCGGAAGCAGATTTTTACAACAATGTTCTAAAGCAGGGGGGCCCACATTTTTTCTGCAGGCGAGCTACTTTTCAATTGACCAACTCGAGGGGATCTACCTCATTTATGAATATCATTCATATTTATTTATTTATGAAAGAGACATTTTTGTAAACAAGTTAAATGTGTTTAATGATAATACAAGCATGTGTAACACATGTAGATGTCTTTCTTTCACGAAGACAAGAATATAAGTTGGTGTATTACCTGATTCTGATGACTTGCATTGATTGGAATCAGACAGTAATGATGATTACGCCCACATTTTCAAATGGAGGAGAAAAAAAGTTGTCCTTTCTGTACAATACCACATGAAAGTGGTTGGTTTTTGGCCTCTAATTCATCCAGCTTCCATACACTTTACAAGAAAAACATTGGCGGCAAATTCCGTAGCTTGCTTGATTGACATTCACGGCACCCGAGGGTCTTGTGAGATGACGCTGGCTGCTGCCAGTTCATTATTACGAAAAAATGACAGAGAGGAAGGCGGGAAACACTTTTTATTTCAACAGACTTTCGCGCCGTCCCTTCCGTCAAAACTCTAAAGGCCGACTGCACATTTCCTATCTTCACAATAAAAGCCCTGCTTCATGCTGCCTGCGCTAACAAAATAAGAGTCTCGGAAAGCTGGCGTGCACAAGTGATGTGCACGCCAGCTTTCTGAGGGATCGCTTGTGCACGCCAGTTTTCCGAGACTCTGTATTCTAGTTTCAAGCATGTTTTACTCTATGTGGGTCATAAAATCTCAGCAACAAGCTGTAATATCTTACTGAGATCATTTAGGACCAAAATCCTTAAAACAAGTAAAACACTTACAAAAAATCTGCTTAGTGAGAAGAATTATCTTATCAGACAGAAAATAAGCAGACATGGAGTGAGAAAACATGATTTAATTAAGATACTAAAACAAGAACAAATCAAAGGGGTACAACAAAAAGCGCGCACGAGGCGGATAACAAAGCTAAGAGCTAGCATGGGAGCTAAAAAACAAAAACGGCTTAGCATGGAAGCTAGCAAAAACAAAAGGGCCTAGCGTGAAAGGTAGCAGGTAACGAACAGGAAAACAGAAGTCGTTACTTATAGAATGAAAACAGAACGGAAGCAGGGCGTAGTGGGTAGAGCGGCCATGACAGAAACCTGGGGGTTGCAGGTTTGTTTCCCACCTATTGACATCCAAATCGCTGCCGTTGTGTCTTTGGGCAGGACACTTCACCCTTGCCCCCGGTGCCGCTCACACTGGTGAATGAATGATGGTGGTCGGAGGGGCAAACCGGCAGCCACGCTTCCGTCAGTCTACCCCAGGGCAGCTGTGGCTACTGGTGTAGCTTACCACCACCAGGTGTGAATGAATGATGGGTTCCCACTTCTCCGTGAGCGCTTTGAGTATCTAACAAGAGAAAAGCGCGATATAAATCTAATCCATCATCATCATCAGGGAACAAAAGACAGTAAACCACAAACAGATAACGAAATATAGCTTACCGCTACGCTGCAATGACACGAAACGGCAGTACGGAAGTCACATCAACAATCCAAAAATCCAGCACTCGACCGGAGGACAAAACAGGTTCAAACAGGAGCGGGCTGATTGACACCAGGTGTGGCCAGGTGTCAATCAGCCGCAGCTGAGGGGAAACAGCACTCAGGGGAAAAAACAGGAAACAGACAAGAAAAACTAAAACATGACCACACTTTCACGGACAAGCCTGACAATACCACCATTATTTGAGATATTTCATCTTACTTATATTTCAGTTTTTGCAGTGCAGCCCAATACGTCTCTCCTCATAAGTAAAATTCAACTCTGTCTCTGCTTGATTCCTTCTTCTTCTCTTGTGTAGTAGATAGTTCGGTGTTTGAACCCGTCAGAGGTTTTGTTTTGCTGGGTGACGTCATACGCAAATACGGTATTAGCTTTCACTGTTATGCTGATGACACCCAACTCTACATGCCCCTAAAGCTGACCAACACGCCGGACTGTAGTCAGTTGGAAGCGTGTCTTAATGAATTCAAACAATGGATGTCCGCTAATTTTTTGCAACTTAACACCAAAAAAACGGAAATGCTAATTATCGGCCCTGCTAGACACCGACCTCTATTTAATAATACAACTTTAACATTTGACAACCAAATAATAAAACAAGGTGACTCAGTAAAAAATCTGGGTATTATCTTCGACCCAACTCTCTCCTTTGAGTCACACATTAAAAGCGTTACTAAAACGGCCTTCTTTCATCTCCGTAATATCGCTAAAATTCGCTCCATTTTGTCCACTAAAGACGCCGAGATCATTATCCATGCGTTTGTTACGTCTCGTCTCGATTACTGTAACGTAATATTTTTGGGTCTCCCCATGTCTAGCATTAAAAGATTACAGTTGGTACAAAATGCGGCTGCTAGACTTTTGACAAGAACAAGAAAGTTTGATCATATTACGCCTGTACTGGCTCACCTGCACTGGCTTCCTGTGCACTTAAGATGTTTTACTACTTACGTATAAAATACTCCACCGACTAGCTCCATCCTATCTTGCTGATTGTATTGTACCATATGTCCCGGCAAAAATTCTGTCTTCAAAAGACTCCGGCTTATTAGTGACTCCTAAATCCCAAAAAAAAGTCTGCGGGCTATAGAGCGTTTTCCGTTCGGGCTCCAGTACTCTGGAATGCCCTCCCGGTAACAGTTCAAGATGCTACCTCAGTAGAAGCATTTAAGTCTCACCTTAAAACTCATTTGTATACTCTAGCCTTTAAATAGACTCCCTTTTCAGACCAGTTGATCTGCCGCCTATTTTCTTTTTTCTCCTATGTCCCCCCCTCCCTTGTGGAGGTGGTCCGGTCTGATGACCATGGATGAAGTACTGGCTGTCCAGAGTCGGGACCCAGGATGGACCGCTCGCCTGTGTATCGGTTGGGGACATCTCTACGCTGCTGATCTGCCTCCGCTTGGGATGGTTTCCTGTGGACGGGACTCTCGCTGCTGTCTTGGATCCGCTTTGAACTGAACTCTCGCGGCTGTGTTGGAGCCACTATGGATTGAACTTTCACAGTATCATGTTAGACCCGCTCGACATCCATTGCTTTCGGTCCCCTAGAGGGGGGTTGCCTACATTTGAGGTCCTCTCCAAGGTTTCTCATAGTCAGCATTGTCACTGGCGTCCCACTGGATGTGAATTCTCCCTGCCCACTGGGTGTGAGTTTTCTTTGCCCTTTTGTGGGTTCTTCCGAGGATGTCGTAGTCGTAATGCTTTGTGCAGTCCTTTGAGACATTTGTGATTTAGGGCTATATATTTTAGACACATTCAGACATGTTTTTTTTTTCCTCTAATTTTGGCCCACCGTGGCAAAATAACTGCCCAGGCCCCGCTCTAATGTATACATGACTTTGTTCAAACACATCGCTGGCATTGCATAACAAGCAAAAAGAGGCTTAGCCCTGGATAAATATACACAGATGCATTTCATACAATGTATGATCAAGAGGCCTTTAAGTCGTCACATGCTGTCATGTGTGCCTCACAGCTACAAGACGGCTTAATCCACGCAGAATCCTTCTTGCTGATCCCTTGTTTTTTTGGAACAAATAATTGTTGGGGTTTTTTTCGCCTACCTAACGCCTCTGGGAAAGACAGGAAAAAGATGGGGGAGTCACATCAATATAATTGAGACCATAAAAAAAAAAAAAAAGGACGGAGCAAAGTAACCAACAGTGCCGGCAGTCAGACTTTCAATCAGTAGCTCACACGAGGATAGAGGAGTTGAAGGAGGGATCAGAAGGAACGTCGGTTGTGTTGCACTCTTGTAAGAGGAGTACGGCGCGGAAAAAAGAAAAGTGAGTACTTTTGGGGCGGCGTTAAAGGCACTTTAACTAAAAAGCGAAAGTTGAGCGGTTTAAGGCTTTTTAGTAGTAGTAGAAACAAAAAGCAGACGACTATTTTCTTCTCATCCTAAGTCAGAAGAACCCCTGAAGGGTCTTCTTTCGGGTTCTCATTCGCTGCGGAAATGAATGCATACATAAAGTTTGACTCTGGATGAAATATGAAATATTAAGTTTTAAAGGCCTACTGAAACCCGCTACTAGCGACCACGGAGTCTGATAGTTTATATATCAATGATGAAATATTAACATAAGTTTACCAAATTGCAATTTGCGGTATGATGACGGGTTATGACGACTCCTGCGCGTGACGTCACGGACTGTAGCGGACATTTTGTTCCAGCCTGATCCAAGCTATAAGTCGTCTGCTTTAATTCATCGCATAATTACACAGTATTCCGGACATCTGCATTGCTGAATCTTTTGCAATGTGTCCAATTAATAATGGAGACGTCAAAGAAGAAAGATGTAGGTGGGAATCGGTGTATTGCGGCTGCCTAATAATAATAATAATAATGGATTAGATTTATATCGCGCTTTTCTATTGTTAGATACTCAAAGCGCTCACAGAGAAGTGAGAACCCATCATTCATTCACACCTGGTGGTGGTAAGCTACATCTGTAGCCACAGCTGCCCTGGGGTAGACTGACGGAAGCGTGGCTGCCAATTTGCGCCTAAAGCCCTTCCGACCACCACCAATCATTCATTCATCTTTCATTCACCAGTGTGAGCAGCACCGGGGGCAAAGGGAAGCGAACCTGCAACCCTCAGGTTTCTGGCACGGCCGCTCTACCCACTACGCCATGCCTATAGCAACACAAACACAGTACAACTTTAACATTTGACAACCAAACAATTAAACAAGACGACTCCGTTAAGAATCTGGGTATTTTTTGCAACTCAACGCCAAAAAAACGGAAATACTGATTATCGGTCCTGCTAGACACCGACCTCTATTTAATAATACAATTGTAACATTTGACAACCAAATAATTAAACAAGGCAACTCGGTAAAGAATCTGGGTATTATCTTCGACCCAACTCTCTCCTTTGAGCCACACATTAAAAGCGTTACTAAAACGGCCTTCCTTCATCTCCGTAATATCGCTAAAATTCGCTCCGTTCTGTCCACTAAAGACGCTGAGATCATTATCCATGCGTTTGTTACATCTCGTCTCGATTACTGTAACATATTATTTTCGGGTCTCCCCATGTCTAGTATTAAAAGATTACAGTTGGTACAAAATGCGGCTGCTAGACTTTTGACAAGAACAAGAAAGTTTGATCACATTACGCCTGTACTGGCTCACCTGCACTGGCTTCCTGTGCACTTAAGATGTGACTTTAAGGTTTTACTACTTACGTATAAAATACTACACGGTCTAGCTCCATCCTATCTTGCCGATTGTATTGTACCATATGTCCCGGCAAGAAATCTGCGTTCAAAGGACTCCGGCTTATTAGTGATTCCCAAAGCCCAAAAAAAGTCTGCGGGCTATTGAGCGTTTTCATTTCGGGCTCCAGTACACTGGAATGCCCTCCCGGTAACAGTTCGAGATGCCACCTCAGTGGCATCTTGCTTCTTGTCTCGTTTAATAGATGTCATCAGTGTTTGACCCTGACGGTGTGTAATGTTCTATATTCTCAATGGAACATTTGAAGTTTTGGTGTTGTTTACCGCCATCATATCACAGTCTACACATATTTCTTATGTATGACTGCCATCTACTGATCACACTTGTCATTACACCATGTAACAAAAAAATTGTTTCGAGGTCAGTAAGCACAACCAGAACTATGACATACATTAGGGGCACTGTCGATTTTTGAGAATATAAAATGATTTTGAATGAGTCCGACAAATTTGGTAATTGTATTATTATTATCATTAAAGTAATATTATTATTATTATTATTATTGTTGGTATAATTACCTCCCTGCTTGGCAATCAGCATCAAGGTTTGGAATTTGGGGTTAAATCACCAAGATGATTCCTGAGCGTGGCCACTGCTGCTGCTCACTGCTCCCCTCACTTCCCAGGGGGTGAATAAGGGGATGGGTCAAATCCAGAGGACAAATTTCACCACACTTAGTGTGTGTGTGTGACTATCATTGGTACTTTAACTTTAACTTTAGTTATTATAGTATAGTTCATCTGCAATTTGAGTCCCTTTTTATGCAGTACATGGGGTTAGTACTTTTTTTTTTTTTAATCAGCCTGACCTAAGCCTCAATTTTATTGAATTAAATTAAAATGAAGACTATCATTAGAAATTTGGCGTTAATATTTGAGTGGGCTATCCTGTAGTGAAAAAGTCAAAAGGGTGAAGAACCCCTGCAGCAAATGGTTGAACTTTTTTTTGTTCGGTGATATATTCCCGACGTAAAATATGTGCCTCGGATGAATAAAGATGGTGAAAAACGACTAAACGTTATGAGAGCAAACATCTTGATAACACCAATAAAACCACATGGCGTCCTTTTTTTTTTTTTTTTTTTTACTGAATATGCTGAATGTTTCCCATTGCAACAAATGCTTCACATTATCTCCTTAAAATATTTGGGGCATTTAGCATTCCCCGGATTTCTCACTTCACGTCGCGTCTACTAATTGGATGCCGCACACCTGCAGTCCTCCGAATTGGATGTTATCCTGCCGTCTTCTGAGGAGCGACTGGGGTCCGTATGTTAATGTTTACAGATTGAAGCGCCGTGGTGTGCAGGCATGCAGGGACCGACTCTTCGCTTGCCCCTCTAATTGGAAATTTACAGAAGTATAGAAGTACTTACCCGCATCAAGGTTTGGAAAGCGCCATAAACTGATAATAGAAAAAGGTCAGAGTTCACCCCACAAAAAAACAATAAACATTGTGGTACAGTTTTAAAATGGTTTCTGTAAGAGGACAAACATGACACAAACCTCCCTAATTGCTATAAAGCACTCTGTTTGTATTAAACATGCTTCACTGATTCGAGTATTTGGCGAGCGCCGTTTTGTCCCACTAATTTTGGCGGTCCTTGAACTCACCCTAGTTTGTTTACATGTAAAACTTTCTCCGACTTTCTAGGACGTGTTTTATGCCACTTCTTTTTCTGTCTCATTCTGTCCACCAAACTTTTAACGTTGTGCGTGAATGCACAAAGGTGAGTTTTGTTACTGTTATTGACTTGTGTGGAGTGCTAATCAGACATATTTGGTCACTGCATGACTGCAAGCTAATCGATGCTAACATGCTATTTAGGCTAGCTGTATGCGTTATGCCTCATATGTAGGTATATTTGAGCTCATTTAGTTTCCTTTAAGTCCTCATAATTTATATCTCATGACACACTATCTGTATGTTTTATGGCTTTAAATTTTTTGCGGCTCGAGATAGATTTTATATATATATGTATATATATATACAATGGGGCAAAAAAGTATTTAGTCAGCCACCGATTGTGCAAGTTCTCCCACTTAAATTGATGACAGAGGTCTGTAATTTTCATCATAGGTACACTTCAACTGTGAAAGACAGAATGTGAAAAAAAATTAAGGAATTCACATTGTAGGAATTTTAAAGAATTTATTTGTAAATTATGATGGAAAATAAGTATTTGGTCACTTCAATCAAGGAAGATCTCTGGCTCACATAGACCTGTAACTTCTTCTTTAAGAAGCTCTTTTGTCCACCACTCATTACCTGTATTAATGGAACCTGTTTGAACTCATTATCTGTATAAAAGACACCTGTCGACAGCCTCAAACAGTCAGACTCCAAACTCCACTATGGCCAAGACCAAAGAGCTGTCGAAGGACACCAGGAAAATAATTGTACACTTGCACCAGACTGGGAAGAGTGAATCTAAAATAGGCAAGCAGCTTGCTGTGAAAAAATCAACTGTGGGAGCAATTATCAGAAAATGGAAGACATACAAGACCACTGATAATCTCCCTCGAATTGGGGCTCCACACAAGATCTCATCCCGTGGGGTCAAAATGATCATGAGAATGCTGAGCAAAATTCCCAGAACCACACCTGGTGAATGACCTGCAGAGAGCTGTAACACACTACGCCGACAGGGAATCAAATCCTGCAGTGCCAGACGTGTCCCCTTGCTTAAGCCAGTGCATGTACAGGCCCGTCTGAAGTTTGACAGAGAGCACATATGTCAGGAAAAAAGCAAAACGTTGTATATATAGATCACCTAAGTCAAGTATGGAAATATTTGAAGAATGGATCAAGGCAAATTACAAGGATAATGGTAAATTAAATAATTTTCTTATGCAGTGACTTTAATATTGACTTATTGAACCATAACAAGCAAAAGTCTATTGATGACTTCATTGATATAATACAATGCGAATTGAGAACAGGAAGTGAACAAAAGTTTTAGCAACTGATATGTAAAAGAAAAGGAGGTAGGATTAAGTAAATTCTGCTTTTTCCTACTCATTTTCGAATAGAGAATACTGGAAATTGTGATGTATCATCTTGTATACTTACATGTTCCAAATAAACTCAAATTCAAACAGGAACGCACGCAGCGCTCTTCTCAACGAGCAGCGGGGTCATGCTACGGGCCCCCAGCCTCCAAATAGAAGAAAAAGCAACAGAAGAAAGTTCATTCAATAATTAATTCTTATCGCTTCCTTTGCTTTTCATGTTTAAACCACATGTAACAAAGGAGAACGTACAATAGCGCTCTTAATATTCTCTTAAAAGCCTGTAAAGAGATCAAAGTAGACTTGGCAGGACCGAGGGCTTCATGTTTCAATAACAAATATCCTAATGTGTGAAACATATTTCTTCTCTGAGCGGAGGTTGTTCTCCTCGCCACTAACCCACTTCCTGAAATAGATCGTCTCTGTTCACTCTCTGAAGTGTTCCAAAGAGAAACCAAAAGAGCTTCTGGCTGCCCATGTCCTACATAATGGCATTATTTTCCACCAAACCCAGAGAAAAAGAAAAACCCAAACTCCGCATCGTCGACCAAACAGTTAAAGGGGAACATTATCACAATTTCAGAAGGGTTAAAACCCCAAAAAATCAGTTCCAAGTGGCTTATTTTATTTTACAAAGTTTTTTTCAATATTTTACCCAACATCGAATATCCCGACAAAAGGCTGATTTCCGCTATCTGTAAATCCACCCGTCCATTTTCCTGTGACGTCTCATAGTGACGCCAATACAAACAAACATGGCGGATAGAAAAGCAAGATATAGCGACAATAGCTCGGATTCAGACTCGCATTTCAGCGGCTTAAGCGATTCAACAGATTACGCATGTATTGAAACAGATGGTAGTGAAAACAAAATTGAAGAAGAAACTGAAGCTATTGAGCGAATAGCTACTGAAGCTATCCGGCGATCCCCTTCTAACCAACGATTGCATCTTTTGACCACTGGAGCAACTTATATCCATCGATTGGTAAGTGTTTGTTTGGCATTAAATGTGGGTGGAGAGAAAGGCTGGATGCAATTATGGCTACAAATGTACATACAGCTGTTACGCCTGTGTGGCATCGTGGTAACGGGTTCGATTCCCTCGAGGATGCGTCAAAATTGAACACAGCAAAGGTAAGTTTTAACAGATTTATTCTACAACAAGGATTTAAGAAACAAAACACTGGAGCTAACAAAAATAAACCAAAGACGCTAGTATGAGAACTAGGTGATACAAAATGCAAACTAAACTGACCCGTGGGCACAAAAGAGAAAACAAAACCTTCAGCATGAGAACTGGAATGAACAATGGCTAGCGAGAAAAGCTTAGCGAGAATATACATACATGAAAGTATTGCAGGCGTAACTCGTGTGAAAAGCAAATCATGAACCCAGGCTGAACAAACAAAAGAGGACGGTTTATAAAGTGACGCTGATTATCTGTAGCAGGTGTGCGGGGCCGTGAGCAGCAGGTGAACTGATGAGTAACCATGGTAATGAACAAAAACAGGAAATACGCACGTTAAACAGCAGAGTCGTATGAAAATGGAACAGAAACAACAATATGAGAAAATCTGCGTACGGATCTTAACAACAGCTAGCCTAAATAACATGTTAGCATCAATTAGCTGGCAGTCATGCCGTGACCTAATATGTCTGATTAGCACATAAGTCAATAACATCAACAAAACTCACCTTTGTGATTTCGTTGACTTTATTGTTGGAAATGCATCTGCTTTTAGTGTCGCAGGATAGCCACACATCTCTGTGCCATCTGTCGTAGCATAGCTGTCGTCGGTAAAATGTGCAGAACAAACGAGGGGACTTTCGCATCTTTTGACCACAGGTGTACTTTAATCCATCGATTGGTATGTGTTTGTTTGGCATTAAATGTGGGTGGAGGGAAAGGTTGGATGCAATTATGGCTACAAATGTACATACAGCTTGCCTAAATACCATGTTAGCATCGTTTAGCTGGCAGTCATTCCGTGACCAAATATGTCTGATTAGCACATAAGTCAATAACATCAACAAAACTCACCTTTGTGATTTTGTTGACTTTATCGTTGGAAATGCATCTGCTTTGAGTGTCGCAGGATATCCACGCATCTCTGTGCCATCTGTCGTAGCATAGCTGTCGTCGGTAAAATGTCCAGAACAAACGAGGGGACTTTCGCATCTTTTGACCACTGGTGTACTTGAATCCGTCGATTGGTATGTGTTTGTTTGGCATTAAATGTGGGTGGAGGGAAAGGTTGGATGCAACTATAGCTACAAATGTACATACAGCTAGCCTAAATAACATGTTAGCATCGATTAGCTGGCAGTCATGCCGTGACCAAATATGTCTGATTAGCACATAAGTCGATAACATTAACAAAACTCACCTTTGTGATTTCGTTGACTTTATCGTTGGAAATGCATCTGCTTTGAGTGTCGCAGGATATCCACACATCTCTGTGCTATCTGTCGTAGCATAGGTGCCGTTGGTAAAATCTGCAGAACAAACGAAAGGGACTTTCGCATCTTTTGACCACTGGTGTGCTTGAATCCGTCGATTGGTATGTGTTTGTTTGGCATTAAATGTGGGTGGAGGGAAAGGCTGGATGCAATTATAGCTACAGATGTACATACAGCTAGCCTAAAAAACATGTTAGCATCGATTAGCTGGCAGTCATGCCGTGACCAAATATGTCTGATTAGCACATAAGTCAATAACATCAACAAAACTCACCTTTTTGATTTCGTTGACTTTATCGTTGGAAATGCATCTGCTTTGAGTGTCGCAGGATATCCACACATATCTGCGCCATCTGTCGTAGCATAGCTGTCATCGGTAAAACGTGCAGAACAAACGAGCGGACTTTCGCATCTTTTGACCACTGGTGTACTTGAATCCGTCGATTGGTGTTTGTTTGGCAATAAATGTGGGTGGAGGGAAAGGCTGGATGCAATTATAGCTACTGATGTACATACGGCTAGCCTACAAAACATGTTAGCATCGATTAGCTGGCAGTCATTCCGTGACCAAATATGTCTGATTAGCACATAAGTCGATAACATCAACAAAACTCACCTTTGTGATTTCGTTGACTTTATCGTTGGAAATGCATCTGCTTTGAGTGTCGCAGGATATCCACACATCTCTGTGCCATCTGTCGTAGCATAGCTGTCGTCGGTAAAATGTGCAGAACAAACGAGGGGACTTTCGCATCTTTTGACCACTGGTGTACTTGAATCCGTCGATTGGTATGTGTTTGTTTGGCATTAAACGTGGGTGGAGGGAAAGGTTGGATGCAACTATAGCTACAAATGTACATACAGCTAGCCTAAATAACATGTTAGCATCGATTAACTGGCAGTCATGCCGTGACCAAATATGCCTGATTAGCCCATATGTCAATAACATCAACAAAACTCACCTTTGTGATTTCGTTGACTTTATCGTTGGAAATGCATCTGCTTTGAGTGTCGCAGGATATCCACACATCTCTGTGCCATCTGTCGTAGCATAGCTGTCGTCGGTAAAATGTGCAGAACAAACGAAGGGGACTTTCGCATCTTTTGACCACCGGTGTACTTGAATCTGTCGAGTGGTAAGTGTTTGTTTGGCATTAAATGTGGGTGGAGGGAAAGGCTGGATGCAATTATAGCTACAAAAGTACATACAGCTAGCTTAAAAAACATATTAGCATCGATTAGCTGGCAGTCATGCCGTGACCAAATATGTCTGATTAGCACATAAGTCAATAACATCAACAAAACTCACCTTTTTGATTTCGTTGACTTTATCGTTGGAAATGCATCTGCTTTGAGTGTCGCAGGATATCCACACATCTCTGCGCCATCTGTCGTAGCATAGCTGTCATCTGTAAAACGTGCAGAAAAAACGAGGGGACTTTCGCATCTTTTGACCACTGGTGTACTTGAATCCGTTGATTGGTAAGTGTTTGTTTGGCATTAAATGTGGGTGGAGGGAAAGGCTGGATGCAATTATAGCTACAAATGTACATACAGCTAGCCTAAAAAACCTGTTAGCATCGATTAGCTGGCAGTCATGCCGTGACCAAATATGTCTGATTAGCACATAAGTCAATAACATCAATAAAACTCACCTTTTTGATTTCGTTGACTTTATCGTTGGAAATGCATCTGCTTTTAGTGTCGCAGGATATCCAGACATCTCTGCGCCATCTGTCGTAGCATAGCTGTCATCTGTAAAACGTGCAGAAAAAACGAGGGGACTTTCGCATCTTTTGACCACTGGTGTACTTGAATCCGTCGATTGGTAAGTGTTTGTTTGGCATTAAATGTGGGTGGAGGGAAAGGCTGGATGCAATTATAGCTATAAATGTACATACAGCTAGCCTAAAAAACATGTTAGCATCGATTAGCTGGCAGTCATGCCGTGACCAAATATGTCTGATTAGCACATAAGTCAATAACATCAACAAAACTCACCTTTGTGATTTCGTTGACTTTATTGTTGGAAATGCATTTGCTTTGAGTGTCACAGGATATCCACACATCTCTGTGCCATCTGTCATAGCATAGCTGTCGTCGGTGAAATGTGCAGAACAAACGAGGGGACTTTCGCATCTTTTGACCACTGGTGTACTTGAATCCGTCGATTGGTAAGTGTTTGTTTGGCATTAAATGTGGGTGGAGGGAAAGGCTGGATGCAATTATAGCTACAAATGTACATACAGCTAGCCTAAAAAACATGTTAGCATCGATTAGCTGGCAGTCATGCCGTGACCAAATATGTCTGATTAGCACATAAGTCAATAACATCAACAAAACTCACCTTTGTGATTTCGTTGACTTTATTGTTGGAAATGCATTTGCTTTGAGTGTCGCAGGATATCCACACATCTCTGTGCCATCT
Organism: Nerophis ophidion; assembly: GCF_033978795.1. NCBI lineage: Eukaryota > Metazoa > Chordata > Actinopteri > Syngnathiformes > Syngnathidae > Nerophis > Nerophis ophidion. The sequence continues at coordinate 72,140,221 of NC_084616.1, read as the reverse complement.
GTCGTAGCATAGCTGTCGTCGGTAAAATGTGCAGAACAAACGAAGGGGACTTTCGCATTTTTTGACCACTGGTGTGCTTGAATCAGTCGATTGGTAAGTGTTTGTTTGGCATTAAATGTGGGTGGAGGGAAAGGCTGGATGCAATTATAGCTACAAATGTACATACAGCTAGCCTAAAAAACATGTTAGCATCGATTAGCTGGCAGTCATGCCGTGACCAAATATGTCTGATTAGCACATAAGTCAATAACATCAACAAAACTCACCTTTGTGATTTCGTTGACTTTATTGTTGGAAATGCATTTGCTTTGAGTGTCGCAGGATATCCACACATCTCTGTGCCATCTGTCGTAGCATAGCTGTCGTCGGTAAAATGTGCAGAACAAACGAAGGGGACTTTCGCATCTTTTGACCACTGGTGTGCTTGAATCCGTCGATCGGTATGTGTTTGTTTGGCATTAAATGTGGGTGGAGGGAAAGGCTGGATGCAATTATAGCTACAAATGTACATACAGCTAGCCTAAAAAACATGTTAGCATCGATTAGCTGGCAGTCATGCCGTGACCAAATATGTCTGATTAGCACATAAGTCAATAACATCAACAAAACTCACCTTTGTGATTTCATTGACATTATCGTTGGAAATGCATCTGCTTTGAGTGTCGCAGGATATCCACACATCTCTGTGCCATCTGTCGTAGCATAGCTGTCGTCGGTAAAACGTGCAGAACAAACGAGGGGACTTTCGCATCTTTTGACCACTGGTGTGCTTGAATCCGTCGATTGGTATGCGTTTGTTTGGCATTAAATGTGGGTGGAGGGAAATGCTGGATGCAATTATAGCTACAAATCTACATACAGATAGCCTAAACAACAGGTTAGCATCGATTAGCTGGCAGTTTTGCCGTGACCAAATATGCCTGATTAGCCCATAAGTCAATAACATCAACAAAACTCACCTTTGTGATTTCGTTGACTTTATCGTTGGAAATGCAACTGCTTTGAGTGTCGCAGGATATCCACACATCTCTGTGCCATCTGTCGTAGCATAGCTGTCGTCGGTAAAATGTGCAGAACAAACGAAGGGAACTTTCGCATCTTTTGACCACTGGTGTGCTTGAATCCGTCGATTGGTATGTGTTTGTTTGGCATTAAGAGGGAAAGGCTGGATGCAAATATAGCTACAAATGAGGCATAACGATGCAATATGTACATAGAGCTAGCCTAAATAGCCCACTCCACGTACGTCAACTTGAATCCGTCCCTGATCGTGTTGTTACACCCTCCGACAACACACCGACGAGGCATGATGTCTCCAAGGTACGGAAAACAGTCGAAAAAAACGGAAAATAACAGAGCTGATTGGACTTGTGTGTGTAATGTGTTGGAGAAAATGGCGGATTGCTTCCCATTGAGTGAAAGGTCATAGCTCCGACAGTGAACAATTGAAAGGTGTTTAGATCGCCAAATTCACCCTTTTAGAGTTCGAAAATCGGTTAAAAAAACATATGGTCTTTTTTCTGCAACATCAAGGTATATATTGACGCTTACATAGGTCTGGTGATAATGTTCCCCTTTAAAGGTGAAGCTGTCGATGTCATTGTGGCACAATGCTGCTTCTGCTCCTATTCTGAAAGTATAATGGCTTGTCCTGGCCACCCGTTTTTTTTTTTTTGTTTTTGTTTTTTGACAGTGCAGAAGGACCAGCAGACACCTGAATCCAAACTGGACTAATGATGCTCGCTCTGCTCACAGGTTCCGGAATCCGGGCTAAGTTGCCTTTTGAGACAGCATGTTCGCTCCTCTGGGTTAAACAAAGCGACCAATCCCAGCAGAGCAGGTTGCTAAACTCCGACACCTGGCTCCCAACACCTGCAGCATGAACTAACCTGCCCAAGCTGCCAGATGCGATGCATCTAAACTTAGTCCCATAATTGTGACATTAAGGAACCCAGATGACCGAAATTTCCCCAATAAGTTCTTGTTATGTATTTTGCTCCTGAAAATGAATCTGATTAGTTTTTGAGTGGACAGTGGAACCTCAATATACAAACTTAACTGGTTCTTGTACATGGTTTTCCAACCCAAAATGTTGTATAGTGAAGGGACATGTAAGCAAATATTAACATTGCTGTATGTATACTTTTGACCCAGCAGATTTGGTCACAAAAGTCATAAAAGAACCAAATTTTATGAATATTTTTTGTGACCACAATGACTCTATCACACAAAAATAAGAGTTGTGGAAATCATTGGAAAATCAAGACAGCCATGACAATACAGTTGTGATCAAAATGATTCAACCCCCACAAAATGTTGCTGTTTTTCACCACTGTACGCACACAGCATCCTCTTTCTACCACGCCCAGGTAGTGTTTCCACTAAACTTGCGAATTATGCTCCCAACTGTGTCTCTTGGAATGTGTAATGTCTTTGCTATTTTCTTATATCCATATCCTTTCTTATGAAGAGAAATGACTTCCTCTCTTGACTTCTTGGACCACTCCCTGGACTTCACCATGCTGCAAATACACCATTGACCGTCTACAAGAAGCTGAGCGTCGCAGTCTTTTTCAATCAGTTTAATTGTCGCTCGTTATGGTTCTAATCACATCTACAGGTGTTTTCAACACCTGATTGAAAAGACCTTATTCGAATTCTGTTCTTAAGAGTTATGATCTTCAAGGGGGTGAATAATTTTTTCAATGATATATTAGGAAAAATGTCCTTTTTTTGGTATTTTGTAAAATCCAGTGTTACAATTTAAGTTGCATTTGTTTTTTTGACACATCTTTATTTGATATGACTATAAACAAAATACGAAATACGGAATAACTGTCCAACTTGCTAAAACACCAAAATTGTGTGGAGGTTGAATAATGTTGATCACAACCGTATGTTCTTTAAAAGTGTACGTAACCTTTTGATCGCGATTGTATATATATACATATATGTATATATATGTATATATATGTATATATACATATATATATATATATATATATATATATATATATATATATATATATATATATATATATATATATATATATATATATATATATATGAAAAGGGTATTATAGCTTAACAATCCCTTTTTTTATCCAAACAACAACATCACAGCAAGCTTTAATGTCAAACTTGTCATGTTTGGTTTTGTTTTTTGGACAATCGGTTCCTATGTTTGCACTTGCTTATTTGTTTTATCACCATAGCTACTCATTGATTTTCACCTTGCCCTCATGTCCTCAGCCCCCACACCTGTTGATGATTATCATAGCTATTATTTAAGCCACAGTTGCCAAGTAGTAAGCCTGGCAACTCCGTATTCCTCAACCCCCTTCATGCCATACATACCACGCTGTTCATTTATTATGCTGTCCAGGCCACGTAAGTTTTTGTTATTCATGCCACAGTGCAAGTGTTTGTTTCATGTTTTAGTTTGTAGCCTTAGTGCTAGTCTTTCATTTTTTCATTATTGAAGTTTGTTCTCTGCCATTGTGCACGCCATTTGTTTCCCCTTTTGTTAGTTATAGTGTTTAATAAATAAAATGTACTTGCATTCTCGCCTGGCTCGTGGCAATTTTTCTTTGCGTCGGGAAAACAATCCACTCCATAGTCCGAGTCATAGTCCAAGTCCTGACAAAAATTGAACAAGCACACACACACAGACACACACACAAATGCACACACACACACACACGTACATGTGACATGTGGATTCAAAAATTTAGAAAATTAAAATTAGGTATATATTATCATGATAATTTATATTGTAGATGTCACTGAAGGCATCACAACTTTGAATGAACACATGTGGAGTGATGAACTTAACAAATAAAGGTGAAATAACTAAAAACATGTTTTGTCTTCTAGTTTCTTCAAAATAGCAACTCTTGGCTCTGGTTGATTTTTTTGCACACTCTTGGCATTCTCTCAATGACCTTCAAGAGGTAGTCACCTGAAATGGTTTTCACTTCACAGGTGTGCTTGAAGCTCATCAAGAGAATGCCAAGAGTGTGCAAAGCAGTAATCGGAGCAAAGGGTGGCTATTTTGAAGACACTAGAATATAAGACATGTTTTCAGTCATTTCACCTTTTTTTGTTAAGTACATAACGCCACATGTGTTCATTCAAAGTTTTGATACATTCAGTGATGATCTACAATGTAAATAGTCATGAAAATAAAGAAAACACATTGAATGAGAAAGTGTGTCCAAACATTTGACCTGTAGGGTGTGTGTGTGTGTGTGTGTATGTATATATATATATATTTTTTTTTTGTTTAGCCATGTACTACCACCATAAAAAAGGAGTAATAGCTCAACATTACAGCAAGCCTAAATGTCAAAACTGAACGATCACACACACACACACACACACACACACTAGTAGCAAAATTCTATTGTTACAATAACACTTTTCCCTTTTTTGCATGGCATTAGGCACAAGGTTTTTGCCCGAATTTTTTAGTTTTTAATATTATATTTTTTCTCCAAAATTGTGTTCGGTTTGCATCTGGCCAGGGGTCGGGAACCTTTTTGGCCGAGAGAGCCATGAAAGCCAAATATTTTCAAATGTATTTCCATGAGAGCCAAATAATATATTTTTTAACACTGTATACAACTAAATGTGTGCATTTTTAATTAAGACTAAGTTAATAAGTCTCATATTCTTCTTAATAACATTGTTTTTCTGAAGCTAAATGTTAGAATATTTATGTATATATTATCACACAACTGTTATGCTTAAGGGCCGTTGCTATAGTTCTTATCAATTGTGCTAAAGTAGTATTTTTCTTTGTCCGTGCAAAACTGTAAATTCAAAAGATTGCAAGCCAGTCTGGTATTTCTTTCCAGAATCGGCCTGCTGACCGCCAAGCCCGAACATCGAGTACCGTGACGCAGAGCAGAGACATGGCGATATCACGAGTATCAATACATTTGCATTTTTGTATAATCATATATTGTGTCTAACTGGAGCTGACAAGATAACCGAAGACCTCCCAAATAAATAGAGGAAGAACGTAGGCTCGACTTTAGAGCGTAGTTTGGATCTGTAACTTGAGTACAGCCCAAAAAACGGTTCTCCTCAATTGATCAAAATGTAATTCTGTCTCTGCTTGATTCCTTGCTTCTCGTCTGTTTAATAGATGTCATCAGTGTTTGAACCTGACACTAACCAATAATAAATAAAATACTTGCAATGCATGAAGGGAAGGGAAGTTTACTTCTTGACCCCACAATGACCCGTGGGGCGACCTCCTCATCCAATAATACCCTGAAGGACAGCTGGGACGGCATAGATCGGTTGGTAGAGTGGCCGTGTCAGCAACTTGAGGGTTGCGGGTTCGATTCCCGCTTCTGCCATCCTAGTTACTGCCATTGTGTCCTTGGGCAAGACACTTTACCCACCTGCTCCCAGTGCCACCCACACTGGTTTAAATGTAACTTAGATATTGGGTTTCACTATGTAAAAGCACTTTGAGTCACTTGAGAAAAGCACTATATAAATATAATTCACTTCACTTCACTTCACTTGGCTGAGCCATCCGCAACCTTTAACAGATACGGTAGAAAAACGGATGGATGGATCAAAAATGTCCTTCTCAGTGGCCTAGTGGTCAGAGTGTCCGCCCTGAGATCGGTAGGTTGTGAGTACCAAAGATGATAAAAATGGGACCCATTACCTCCCTGCTTGGGACTCAGCATCAAGGGCTGGAATTGGGGATTAAATCACCAAAAATTATCCCCGGGCGGGGCCACTGCTGCTGCCCACTGCTCCCCTCACCCCCCAGATGGTGATCAAGGGTGATCATTGGTACTTTAACTTAAACTTTTTTTAAATGCATGAGAATGTTGTATATTTTGAACATTATTTTTAACACTGATTATGAGCAGAATTATTTATTACTTATCCTGTTAAGCAATGTCAGATATGATTTGTCTGAGAGCCAGATGCAGTCATTAAAAGAGCCACATCTGGCTCGGGAGCCATAGGTTCCCTTCCCCTGTATCCTTACCTAAGAAGATGAGTGCTAGTGTGAGTATCCCAATTACCCCTCTTTAAGGCACCAATGAGCCGGTGAATGTTTGCAGCCTGAATATCAGCGTTTGAGTGACTTTTTAGATGCAAAAAAAAATTTTTTTAAAACACCTCTCACTACACCACTCAGTTATCACACTCCGTTTCCTAATAAAAGCTCCTTTCACACCTTGAAAAAAGATCATCCACATCCTCGATGATGGTCGCGGCGTTCGAGCGGGTTGGACCATGCATGCAATGTTTATTTATTAATCTATTTATTTGAATGCATAATGCATATTCATAAACATACAACAACAATGACTGTATAATGTATATGTTCCTCTTTGACTGTGCTTAAATGTATAATGTATTCATGTTATTCACATGTGAATAATACCGTTTAATAGTCTGTATTTACATTATTCACGTGTGAATAAGGCTGTATAATAGACTGTATTTACATCATTCACATGTGAATAATGCTGTATAATAGACTGTATTTATATTATTCACATGTGAATAATGCTGTATAATAGACTGTATTTATATTATTCACATGTGAATAATGCTGTATAATAGACTGTATTTATATTATTCGCATGTGAATAATGCTGTATAATAGACTGTATTTATATTATTCACATGTGAATAATGCTGTATAATAGACTGTATTTATAGTATTTCCATATGAATAATGCTGTATAATAGACTGTATTTATACTATTCACATGTGAATAATGCTGTATAATAGACTGTATTTATACTATTCACATGTGAATAATGCTGTATAATAGACTGTATTTATATTATTCACATGTGAATAATGCTGTATAATAGACTGTATTTATATTATTCACATGTGAATAATGCTGTATAATAGACTGTATTTATATTATTCTTAGTGAATAATTTCATACAATAGACTGTATTTATATTTTTCACATGTGAATACTGCGTTATAATTGGCTGTATTGATATTATTGACATGTGAATAATGCTGTATAATAGACTGTATTTATATTATTCAAATGTGAATAATGCTGTATAATAGACTGTATTTTTATTATTCCTAGTGAATAATTCTGTACAATAGACTGTATTTATATTAAAAACATGTGAATAATGCTGTATCATAGACTGTATTTATATTATTCACATGTGAATAATGCTGTATAATAGACTGTATTTATATTATTCACATGTGAATAATGCTGTATAATAGACTGTATTTATATTATTCACATGTGAATGCTGCTGTATAATAGACTGTATTTATATTATTCACATGTGAATAATGCTGTATAATAGACTGTATTTATATTATTCGCATGTGAATAATGCTGTATAATAGACTGTATTGATATTATTCACATGTGAATAATGCTGTATAATAGACTGTATTGATATCATTCACATGTGAATAATGCTGTATAATAGACTGTATTTATAGTATTTCCATATGAATAATGCTGTATAATAGACTGTATTTATACTATTCACATGTGAATAATGCTGTATAATAGACTGTATTTATATTATTCACATGTGAATAATGCTGTATAATAGACTGTATTTATATTATTCACATGTGAATAATGCTGTATAATAGACTATAATTATATTATTCACATGTAAATAATGCTGTATAATAGACTGTATTGATATTATTCAAATGTGAATAATGCTGTATAATAGACTGTATTTATATTATTCTTAGTGAATAATTTCATACAATAGACTGTATTTATATTTTTCACATGTGAATACTGCGTTATAATTGGCTGTATTGATATTATTGACATGTGAATAATGGTGTATAATGGACTGTATTTATATTATTCAAATGTGAATAATGCTGTATAATAGACTGTATTTATATTATTCTTAGTGAATAATTCTGTACAATAGACTGTATTTATATTAAAAACATGTGAATAATGCTGTATCATAGACTGTATTTATATTATTCACATGTGAATAATGTTGTATAATAGACTGTATTTATATTATTCACATGTAAATAATGCTGTATAATAGACTGTATTTATATTATTCACATGTGAATAATGCTGTATAATAGACTGTATTTATATTATTCACATGTTAATAATGCTGTATAATAGACTGCATCTATGTTATTCACATGTGTATAATGCTGTATCATAGACTGTATTTATATTATTCACATGTGAATGCTGCTGTATAATAGACTGTATTTATATTATTCACATGTGAATAATGTTGTATAATAGACTGTATTTATATTATTAACATGTGAATAATGCTGTATAATAGACTGCATCTATGTTATTCACATGTGTATAATGCTGTATAATAGACTGTATTTATATTATTCGCATGTGAATAATGCTGTATAATAGACTGTATTGATATTATTCACATGTGAATAATGCTGTATAATAGACTGTATTGATATTATTCGCATGTGAATAATGCTGTATAATAGACTGTATTGATATCATTCACATGTGAATAATGCTGTATAATAGACTGTATTTATAGTATTTCAATATGAATAATGCTGTATAATAGACTGTATTTATATTATTCACATGTGAATAATGTTGTATAATAGACTGTATTTATACTATTCACATGTGAATGATGCTGTATAATAGACTGTATCTATGTTATTCACATGTGAATAATGCTGTATAATAGACTGTATTGATATTATTCAAATGTGAATAATGCTGTATAATAGACTGTATTTATATTATTCACATGTGAATGATACTGTATAATAAACTGTATAAATATTATTCAAATGTAAATAATGCTGTATAATAGACTGTATTTGTATTTTTCATGTGTGAATAATGCTGTATAATAGACTGTATTTATGTTATTCACTTGTGAATAATGGTGTATAATAGACTGTATTGATATTATTCAAATGTGAATAATGCTGTACAATAGACTGTATTTATTTTATTCTTAGTGAATAATTCTGTACAATAGACTGTATTTATATTATTCACATGTGAATACTGCTGTATTGATATTATTGACATGTGAATAATGCTGTATAATAGACTGTATTTATATTATTCACATGTGAATAATGCTGTATATTAGACTGTATTTTTACTATTCACATGTACAAGATACTTAAGTGTTTATTGTCTATTGTGAGCAAGCTATGGTGCTGAATTTCCCCCAGGCATCAATAAAGTGTTTTCTATTCTGTTCCATTTTAATGTAAATATGCCTGACTTAGCACAATTGCTGATTTTCATCCGTTGTCCCAAGGCAGGTTAATACAGAAAACATTCAACAGGTCATGATACAAAAGAATACATCAACCACAAGACATTACACATTACAAGCATACCATGAGCACAGACCATGGACACAAAAATAACACAAACAACAAGAATAATCTAATTGTGCGTGCATGTCTGATTAGTTTACAACCACTGTTTCAGTGCAGTTTTAAATGTTAAATAGGTTGTAAATACGTTGGATTTTCCTATTGCGTTTTACTTTGCTGTCACTTTTGCTGTCCTTTTCTTTGACAGTACTGGTGTGAGTATCCCAATAACCAGAGGTGGGACCAAGTCATTGTTTTGCAAGTCATAAGTAAGTCTCAAGTCTTTGCCCTCAAATATCGAGTCAAGACAGGCAAGTCCCGAGTCAAGTCCAAAGTCAAGACTTGAAAGTCTCAAGACAAGTCCCAAGCCCTGCATTTTGAGTTTCGAGTCCTTTCAAGTCCTTTTAACCACAGACTAATACATTTACACGGATTGTGTATGCTTTTAAAACGCTGTATTTATTTATTAACACATGTGCATTTGAAATTGAAGGAAAAAAAAATGGCACTTCATAATAACACTATTAACTATTAACCAGTCATTTTAAAAATTTACTCATTCCTTTACAGAATAATCAAATTTGTGCACTTAAGATGTGACTTTAAGGTTTTACTACTTACGTATAAAATACTACAAGGTCTAGCTCCATCCTATCTTGCCGATTGTATTGTACCATATGTCCCGGCAAGAAATCTGCGTTCAGAGGACTCCGGCTTATTAGTGATTCCCAAAGCCCAAAAAAAGTCTGCGGGCTATAGAGCGTTTTCCGTTCGGGCTCCAGTACTCTGGAATGCCCTCCCGGTAACAGTTCGAGATGCCACCTCAGTAGAAGCATTTAAGTCTCACCTTAAAACTCATTTGTATACTCTAGCCTTTAAATAGACTCCCTTTTTAGACCAGTTGATTTGCCGTTTCTTTTCTTTTTCTCCTATGTCCCACTCTCCCTTGTGGAGGGGGTCCGGTCCGATCCGGTGGCCATGTACTGCTAGCCTGTGTATCGGCTGGGGACATCTCTGCGCTGCTGATCCGTCTCCGCTTGGGATGGTTTCCTGTGAACGGGACTCTCGCTGCTGTGTTGGATCCGCTTTGGACTGGACTCTCGCGACTGTGTTGGATCCATTGTGGATTGAACTTTCACAGTATCATGTTAGACCCGCTCGACATCCATTGCTTTCCTCCTCTCCAAGGTTCTCATAGTCATCATTGTCACCGACGTCCCACTGGGTCATTATTGTCACCGATGTCCCACTGGGTGTGAGTTTTCCTTGCCCTTATGTGGGCCTACCGAGGATGTCGTAGTGGTTTGTGCAGCCCTTTGAGACACTAGTGATTTAGGGCTATATAAGTAAACATTGATTGATTGATTGATTGATTGAAAAAAACAAGTGCAAGTGTACTTATTCGCACAAAAGTGTTAACATTGGATTTCCATGGCATATTATTTGTAATTAGTTCCACAGCAGTTTCTATCCTGTTCTTACCTTTTCTAATTGATCACATCTCATTCTGTATGTGTGTTGATGTGTGGATTGACATGAAAAACACAACAAATACATGAACATAACAATGAAAAGAATTGTAATTTTTAGATGTCAGAGCCCTATGCAATATGTACACATATTATTTGACTATGTTTGTCTTTTTGTAGGTGGCTAAAATACGCAGTGCTGCTGATCGCCGTCGAACGTTACATTACTGTGTGCGATACATTGACTAACAAAACGTTATGTGTAGGTACCTCATGCAACCTTGCTTAAAAAAAAAAAATCACTTGATAAAAAGTATGAATAATGTAGCGAACTGCAGCGTGTAGATTGGAAAGGTAACAGCTATTAACTTGACTTTACAAGTTGATTATCCCAATAACCCCTCTTTAAGGCACCGATGTGTGCAGTGCAGATGTTGCAGTGAGGACGCTCATTCAGCACATCATTATTGGCCCCGTCCTCTCCCAGGAAATATTACCGGGGAGAATACGAGCATGAATGTCAAAGTTTGAGTGACTTTTTAGATGCGAAAAAAAAAAAAAAATCTCCTCAGCAGATGGACTGAGGACAAAAAAAAAAGTCTTCCCACAGGTAACTTGGAAAGGTCCTTGAAGAGCGGCAGGGAAGAAAGGGCAGATGACCAATCTGATTTGTTATCACCTCGTCACTCTCCTTTTAGCTGCCAGCGGCTGGGAGGGCAGAAAAGTGATGTTGTGGGAGAGAAGTCAAGCATTTGTTTAAAAAAAAAGAATAGTTGGAATTTAGTGGAATATCCTCGACAAAGTATGTAGAGTAGACTGAATAGAAAATGTTCAAGGTTTTTGGCAGTTTATTGTTGAATGTTATGAACCCTTTATGTCTTTTTTTGTTATGGTTTACAGAGGGGAAATGACGGCTCAGACACCTGGGAACAGTAATTTTAAACGATTTATTACATATATAGTCAATATATATAATAATTAACAATACTAACTAATAAACTAAACTAAGGAAATGGAGAGTGTCAAAATCCAAGAGTGTGTGTGTGTGAGGCTATGTGTTTAGTTAGCTGAAGTGTGTGTTATTACGTGTTGAGAGCAAAGGAACGAGGCAGTCCGTGGGGCAGGCAGGTGGTCCAGGGCAGGAGATGTAGCAACCAACTGTAGTTACTGACAGTGGTTTTTCAAAGTGTTCCTGAGCCCATGTGGTGATATCCTTTACACACTGATGTCTGTTTTTGATGCAGTACCGCCTGAGGGGTCAACGGTCCATAATATCATCACTTACGTGCAGTGATTTCTACAGATTCTCTGAACCTTTTGATGATTTTAAGGACCGTAGATGGTAAAACCCCTAAATTTGTTGCAATAACTCGTTGAGAAATGTTGTTCTAAAACTGTTCGACAATTTCCTTGCAAATTGGTGACCCTCGCCCCATCATTGTTGTGAATTACTTAGCATTTCATGGAAGCTGCTTTTATACCCAATCAAGGCACCCGCCTGTTCTCAATTAGACTGCACACCTGTGGGGTGTTCCAAATAAGTGTTTGATGAGACTTTCTCAACTTAATCAGTATTTATTGCCACCTCTCCCAACTTCTTTGACATGTGTTGCTGGCATCAAATTCTAAAGTTAACTTAAAACTTATCTGTATACTTTAGCCTTTAAATAGACCTCCTTTTTAGACCAATTGATCTGCCGCTTCTTTTCTTTCTCCTATGTCCCCCCCTCCCTTGTGGAGGGGGTCCGGTCCGATGACCATGGATGAAGTACTGGCTGTCCAGAGTCGAGACCCAGGATGGACCGCTTGTCGGGACCCAGGATGGACCGCTCGCCTGTATCGGTTGGGGACATCTCTACGCTGCTGATCCGCCTCCGCTTGAGATGGTCTCCTGTGGACGGGACTCTCGCTGCTGTCTTGGATCTGCTTGAACTGAACTCTCGCGGCTGTGTTGGAGCGACTATGGATTGAACTTTCACAGTATCATGTTAGACCCGCTCCATACCCATTGCTTTCGGTCCCCTAGAGGGGGGCAGGGGGGTTGCCCACATCTGAGGTCCTCTCCAAGGTTTCTCATAGTCAGCATTGTCACTGGCGTCCCACTGGATGTGAATTCTCCCTGCCCACTGGGTATGAGTTTTCCTTGCCCTTTTGTGGGTTCTTCCGAGGATGTTGTAGTCGTAATGATTTGTGCAGTCCTTTGAGACATTTGTGATTTGGGGCTATATAAATAAACATTGATTGATTGATTGATTGATTATTTGCAAAAAAAAATGTTTATCAGTTTGAACATCAAATATGTTGTCTTTGTAGCATATTCAACTGAAGATGGGTTGAAAATGATTTGCAAATCATTGTGTTCTGTTTATACTTACATCTAACACAATTGTCCAACTCATGTGGAAACGGGGTTTGTATCAAAGTTTGAAATATATGCAATTGCATGCAAAATGTGTATTTTTTTCTGTCGAAACAGAAAAAAGGATTGAGTATTTTATTAGCGCATTATTATTTCAAAGCTTTTACCCAGCACATTTAATGATGTGGCGGAACAAAAGTGTTTTCCCTCCATGTAGAGACATCTTACTTGGTAAATACTTCTCTTTTCACTTGATAGTCTTAATAATACATGAGTGTGTAAGTAAGGAACATAAAGTCAGACCGTTTGTATAATGAACATAAAAATGTTGTGAGTCTTCATGCATTTTGGATGAAATGGTTATTCTGTGTCTTGCGAGAAGACGATGTTCGGTCTGACAGAAGATCGCCGCCTCGCATCAAAACACGAGCGTCTATTTTCCGTCTGTAAGAAACAAATAAAGCACTCGGTGTGTCAAGGCTCATGTAATTGCTTGTGAGAGCCATCACTGCTCATCATTCAGTGGACGGCTGCCATAACATTTTTCCAGCTTCATGCACGCACGCTGAGAGCCTCCACGTGCACCGACTATTGTTGTGAGTGATGTTGCGCAACAGACCGGGTTCTGCGCACGCTTTCACGGCATGTGCTCCTCACTTCAGAACCGGGTATGAAACGGCGAATGGCGGCGAGAGGGGTTGAAGCCGGAGCCAAAACAATGCGTAGAGTGGAGGGGGAAAGAAAGCTTTGCGTGTCTTATCCTGCTTGTATTGCAGCACAGCTCATTGGCCGAGGCCATTAGCAGGAACACTCTTCTCACTCTCCATCTGTGGTGCATCCATTGATTGTGTTCCATCACTTGGGAACACTTGCTGCCGTTACGGCCCGCTTCAATCTGCAAGTATTTATTAAACCCTCTGCTATGAGAAGCACTGATGACACGCATATTTCATCTGCTGGGGTACTGACGGGGTTTTATACTTCGCTTCTTGTGCTCCAATTGATGTTAGTGTTCAATCAGTCCAAGTTTATTGATATGGTTCTTAATCACGGGTGTCTCAGAGGGAAATACAAACTCACAAGCACACGTCCCCTGGTCGACACCCACATCCCATAATGACAATCCTCACTCCTCAGATGACATATTGTATATACTGTATGTATGTATGTATGTATGTATGTATAAATGATAAATGGGTTGTACTTGTATAGCGCTTTTCTACCTTCAAGGTACTCAAAGCGCTTTGACACTACTTCCACATTTACCCATTCACACACACATTCACACACTGATGGAGGGAGCTGCCATGCAAGGTGCCAACCAGCACCCATCAGGAGCAATGGTGAAGTGTCTTGCTCAGGACACAACGGACGTGATGAGGTTGGTACTAGGTGGGATTTGAACCAGGGCCCCTCGGGTTGCGCACGGCCACTCTCTCACTGCGCCACGCCGTCCCTTGTATGTTGTAATGCATGTATGTTTGGATGTTTTTATGTATGTATGTATGTACTGTATGTATGTATGTTTGCATGTATGTATGTATGTATGTATGTATGTATGTTTGTATGTATGTATTTATGTATGTATGTATATATGTATGTATGTATGTACTGCATGTATGTGTGTATGTATTTATGTATGTATGTATGTATGAATGTATGTATGTGTGTATGTATGTATGTATGTATGTACTGTATCCAGGCTTTCTAGCCATCTTGTCGGAGGACTTGGTTCGAATCATCAAAGTAGACCAATTTCTAGACTTGGTACTACAACCTTCTACTACTACTACTTATTCTGCTTCTACTACTACTACTAATGATAATAATAGTACTACTAATACTACTAATACTATTTATTCTACTTCTATTACTACTATTACTACGACTACTTCTACTACTACTATTATTTCTACTACTACTACTACTACTACTACTACTATTTCTACTACATTTACTACTATTACTGCTACTGCTACTACTACTACTGCTGCTACTACTACTATTACAACTACTGTTACTACTACTACTACTGCTACAACTGCTACTAGTAATACTACTACTACTTCATGTTGTGTTTCATGCAGTTGTTGTTCTCTCATTGTTTGTATTTTTTGTATTTATTTGTATTTTTTTGTTCTTTTTGTTCTATATTTATTGCTGTTCTTGTTATTCTTCTTCTTCTTCTTATTGTTATACTTCTTTTTTCCCTTGTTCTTCATTTTCTTCTTCATTATCTTCTTCTTCGTGTTGTTCTTTTTCATCAGCCTTCTTCTTCTTTTATCATCTTCTTCATCTCCCTTTTCTTCTTGTTATTGTTCTTTTTATTATTATTATTCCTCTTGTTATTTTCATTGTTATTCTTTTGTTCATCTGTTCATGTTTTACTTCTTGTTCTGCTTGTTCTTCATCTCCTTCTTCTTCATATTTATTTTCATCTTCTTCAACATCTTTCTTCATCTTTCATCATCTCCTTCATCATGTTCTTCTTTTTTTATTCTTGTTTTTCTCTTGGATTTATTCTTCTTCTTGTCTTTCCTTTTTCTTCTTCTTGCTTTTGTTCTTCTTTCTCCTCTTTTCCTTCTAGTCATATTTTTCTTCTTAGGCTTCTTCTTCTTGCTTTTGTACTTTTTCTTCTTTCTCCTCTTCCACTTCTTCTTCTTCTTCTTTTTCTTCTTCTTTTCATGGCGGGTTGCAACCGTTTATATTAGCAGCTCAAGCTGGCTACCCACTAGTGGTCGAGGAGCAGTGTGAACAAGGTTATGTGTCACGACGCCAGAAAAGTAGATCTTTGGGGTTAGCTCTTACGCTAACAATCTCGCTAAAGCGTGGTGACTGTGTATGTTTGGCAGTTTAAAAAAAAAAATTGAAGCAATTTAGAGGCGGAATAGATTAATCGCATCACTTGCATTATCTGCCTCTTGCTAGCAGTTTTTTTTTAACTATTTACAACGCAATGAAAAGGAAAGAATGGATGAATTAAAGGAAAGGCATGTGTTCTTGTCTTACATAAGAATTGTGAATTATGAAGGTTTTACTACTCAAGTATAAAATACTACACAGTCTAGCTCCATCCTATCTTGCCGATTGTATTGTACCATATGTCCCGGCAAGAAATCTGCGTTCAAAAAACTCCGGCTTATTAGTGATTACCAGAGCCCAAAAAAAGTCTGCGGGTTATAGAGCATTTTCTATTTGGGCTCCAGTACTCTGGAATGCCCTCCCGGTAACAGTTGGAGATCCTACCTCAGTAGAAGCATTTAAGTCCCATCTTAAAACTAATTTCTATAATCTAGCCTTTAAATAGACCCCTTTTTAGACCAGTTGTGTCATGACTAGGACTTGGGTGAGGGTTGTTTTCCCGAGGTGCAAAGTGATTGGAGCGGAGACGGCGTGAAGGTAAGGACATGATTTAATCTTAACACAACACAGGAACAAACAAAAGGCGCCACAAGGAGGTTCAAAAACTTGGGTGTGAAAACAAAACTTGCGCTAAGGCAAAACTATGAACAACTAAAACGAAAACACTTACTGTGACCGAGAAAAGGGTATAAAAAAAAAGCAGCATTGTCGAGGGCGATAGATGTAGTGTAGGAGGTGATGTCGCCAGGCTGACTACCTGGAAACTACAGGTTTAAATAATGCTGTGGTGATTAGTGAAAACAGGTGCGTGACTCAAAATGTGAAACAGGTTGTTATGGTTTTAACTAAGGGGAGATGACGGCAGACTGAAACCAGGTGGCAGGAATGTTCATACATTTATTATAGATATAGTTAATGTATATATAATAATAACAAACAATACTACTGAACTAGGGCTTCACGGTGGCAGAGGGGTTAGTACGTCTGCCTCACAATACGAAGGTCCTGCAGTCCTGGGTTCAAATCCAGGCTCGGAATCTTTCTGTGTGGAGTTTGCATGTTCTCCCCGTGAATGCGTGGGTTCCCTCTGGGTACTCCGGCTTCCTCCCACTTCCAAAGACATGCACCTGGGGATAGGTTGATTGGCAACACTAAATTGGCCCTAGTGTGTGGATGTGAGTGTGAATGTTGTCCGTCTATCTGTGTTGGCCCTGCGATGAGGTGGCGACTTGTCCAGGGTGTACCCCGCCTTCCGCCCGATTGTAGCTGAGATAGGCGCCAGCGCCCCCCGCTACCCCGAAAGGGAATAAGCGGTAGAAAATGGATGGATGGACTACTGAACTATATAATGGAGTGTGAGAAAAAAACTTAAGAGTGTATGCGTGTGACTATGTGTGTAGATTAGCTGAAGTGTGTGTTACTAAAGTGTTGACGAATAAAGGAACGAGGAAGTCCGTGGGGCAGGCAGAGGATCCAGGGCAAACGAGAGTCGTCGAGAGAAACGTGTCCAAGCGGGAGGTCGAGAATCCAAAAGGGGCAGTCCGGGAGGCAAGGGGAACAACAGTGGATCACAGAAAAAAACATGTGGAGCGCTGCGGGAAGACAACAGGAGCATCAGAAACAACGGAAACACAGAAGTCGTAGGGGGAGAATGTGTACGCGAGATGGAAGCCAGGTACAGGATGCTTACACAGGTACGGAAGTCTATACTCCGGCGAGTGATGGCAGGTTGTCCAGGCTTATGAAGGCAGCTCCGTTATTACCGTCAGGTGTGAATATTGCGGATGATTGATTGCAGCCCGCAGCTGCTGCAGGGAGGAGATGTGCGGGGCTCGTCCGTGGATGTGCGCGCCCGTGGGTGTGTCCTGAGGTGCGCAGTAGTGTGAGCCGTAACACGGGTGAAACTAATGCTCTCTATGGTGACAAAACAGGAGTGAAAAAGCAGGAACTGAGTGTCCAAAAACCAAACAGAACATGACTTAAACAAAAACATGATCACAGACATGATAAGTTGATCTGCCGTTTCTTTTCTTTTCTGCCCCCCTCTTCCTTGTGGAAAGGGGGGCACAGGTCCGGTGGCCATGGATGAAGTGCTGGCTGTGCGGAGTCGGGACCCGGGGTGGACCGCTCGCTTGTGTATCGAATGGGGACATTTTTGCGCTGCTCAGGATGGTCTCCTGTTGGCCCAACTATGGACTGGACTCTCACTATTATGTTAGACCCACTATGGACCGGACTTTCACGATGTTATGCTGGAGCCACTCGACGTCCATTGCATCCGGTCTCCAATAGAGGGATGTGGGGTGAGGGGCACCCACATCTGTGGTCCTCTCCAAGGTTTTCTCATAGTCATTCCTATTGACATCCCACTGGGTTGTGAGTTTTGTTGTGAGTATGTCGTTGTGGCTTGTGCAGACACTTGTGATTTAGGGCTACATAAATAAACATTGATTGATTGATTGATTGATGGATTGATTGATTGATTGATTTATTTATTTATTGATTGATTGATTGATTGATTGATAGGCAAAGTTCCCTCAAAATTACAGTTTTTTTTTAAATCTCCAAATTATGATCAGTAAGGTGTTTTGTTTTGTTTCTTCACATTCTTGAGATAACAGTCTCTCTCCAATTATCGCTTGCTTCCAATTAACAGCCCATCTTTGCGGTTTGGAAATGGAACTGGCCTTAAAGGGGAACATTATCACCAGACCTATGTAAGCATCAATATATACCTTGATGGTGCAGGAAAAAGACCATATGTTTTTTAACCGATTTCCGAACTCTAAATGGGTGAATTTTGGCGAATTTAACGCCTTTCTGTTAATCGCGCTGGAGGCGATGACGTCAGAATGTGACGTCGCCGAGGTAACACAGCCGCTATTTTCATTTTCAACACATTACAAACACCGGGTCTCAGCTCTGTTATTTTCCGTTTTTTTGACTATTTTTTGGAACCTTGGAGACATCATGCCTCGTGGGTGTGTTGTCGGAGGGTGTAACAACACTAACAGGGAGGGATTCAAGTTGCACCACTGGCCCGAAGATGCGAAAGGGTCTGCCGCCAGACCCCCATTGAATGTGCCAGAGTGTCTCCACATTTGACCGGCGATGCTAAGGCAGACATGGCACAGAGATGTATGGATAACCTGCAGATGCATTTGCAACGATAGTCAACGAAATCACAAAGGTGAGTTTTGTTGATGTTGACTGCCAGCTAATCGATGCTAACATGCTACGCTAATCGATGCTAACATGCTATTTACCGGCGGTGCTAAAGCAGACATGGCACAGAGATGTATGGATAACCTGCAGATGCATTTGCAACTATATTACGTTTCCTTCCACCCACATTTAATGCGAAACAAACACTTACCAATCGACAGATTTAAGTTGCTCCAGTGTCAAAAGATGCGAAAGTCCTGATCGTTTGGTCCGCACATTTTACCAGCGATGCTAACGCAGCTATTCGGCCATGCTATGGCTATGAATAGCGTCAATAGCTATTCGCTCAATAGCTTCAGTTTTCTTCTTCAATATTTTCATACTCCAAGCATCTGTTTCAATACATGCGTAATCTGTTGAATCGCTTAAATCGCTGAAATCCGAGTTTGAATCCGAGCTAATGTCGCTATATCTTGTTGTGGTATTCCCATTGTTTGTTTACATTGGCAGCACTGTGTGACGTCACAGGGAAATGGCCAGTGTCTTCGCAGAGAGTCGAAAATAAGGCACTTTAAAGCTTTATTTAGGGATATTCCGAGACCGGTAAAATTTTGAAAAAAACTTCAAAAAATACAACAAGCCACTGGGAACTGATTTTTATTGTTTTTAACCCTTTTGAAATTGTGATAATGTTCCCCTTTAAATCCAACCTAGTCAGTGTTATTTTTCTGTGAAGCATATTTCTATTGCTTATTTCTTATCAACAAAATCTTAGGTTACTTTTCTCGGGTAAAAAAAAAATGTTGGCTCTCCAAAGCTGGTTTTAGCAGGACAGATTTAGGACTGTGGGGCGATCACAAGACATACGGCCCCATACAATACACACATACGTTTAGTTCAGAGCGGTCTCAGGACTTCCCTTTTCAAGTCGTCCAGGCAGACGACTTCTGTGACTGCTGGTGGGTCCGCTTTCAGGACTGGTGTCCCAACATGCCCTGGCCTCTATGACCTGGGGCCCTCTTTTAAATTGGAAATGAATGAAGTGGCAGCTCTCCCAGCTCGGAGGCAAAAACTGGGGGATGGCAAAGGAGATAATTAATATTTCAACAATGCATCATCTGTGGTTTGGGACTGACTGGTCCAACTGCTCGTGTTGTGTGTCTTTTTTAACGTATACTCCTATTAACTGTCGGTCTCTTCTCACTTGGACGGAAGACTGCTTTGCAAACAAAAAAAACAATTGGTTCATCTGAATTTTATTTTGAAAAGGTAAAAATAAAGTGTTTTTCTTTCCCAGTGTCAAAGCCACTATGGATTGAAATTTCACAGTATCATGTTAGACCCGCTCGACATCCACTGTTTTCGGTCCCCTAGAGAGGCGTGAGGGCGGGGGGGGGGGTTTGCCCACATTTGAGGTCCTCTCCAAGGTTCTCATAGTCATCATTCTCCTTGGCCATTGGGTGTGAGTTTTCCTTGCCCTTATGTGGGTTCTTCCGAGGATGTCGTAGTCGTAGTGGTTTGTACAGTCCTTTGAGACATTTGTGATTTAGGGCTATATAAATAAACATTGATTGATTGATTGATTGATTGATTGATTGATTGATTGATTGATTGATTGATTGATTGATTGATTGATTGATTGATTGAAAGAGCAGTAATTAGATCTTTAAAAAAGGGTTTGATTTCCATTGTATATTTCCCATTGCAAAAATGTTAAATATGTGTGCCGTACCTTTGGTCCATTTATTTTTGTATACAAACGCAGTCTACAACATCCCACTTATTTTGTTCCCCCTACATCCCAGCCCTCAATCTCGTCTTTAAAGGGAATCTCCACTTTATTCTTAATTTTGCCCATCATTCACAATCCTTATGTAAGACCAAAACACATGTTTTCATCTTTTATGCATTCTACTGAACAAAAATATAAACACAACACTTTTGTTTTTGATACCGGTTCAACATAAAAAAAAATCCAAACTTTTACTACATACACATAAGACCTGTTCCGTTCACAAATGTATCTAAATCTTTGTTAGTGAGCATTTCTTCTTTGCCAAAATAATCCATCCCACCTCACAGATGTGGCATATCAAGATGTTAATTAAACAGCATGATGATTGCACAGGTGTGCCTTAGGCTGCCCACAATAACAGGCATCTCTTAAATATGCAGTTTTATCACAATGCCACGGGTCTCACAAGTTCTGGGGGAGTGTGTAGTTGGCATGGTGACTGCAGGAATGTCCAACAGAGCTGGTTTTCATGCATTAAATGTTAATTTCTCCACCATAAGCAGTCTCCAAAAGCGTTTCAGAGAATTTGGCAGTACATCCAACCGGCCTCACAACCGCAGACCACGTGTAACCTACTCAGTGGCCTAGTGGTTAGAGTGTCCGCCCTGATATCGGTAGGTCGTGAGTGCAAATCCCGGCCGAGTCATACCAAAGACTATAAAAATGGGACCCTTTACCTCCCTGCTTGGCACTCAGCGTTAAGGGTTGGAATTGGGGGTTAAATCACCATAAATGATTCCCGGGCGCAGCCACCGCTGCTGCCCACTGCTCCCCTCACCTCCCAGGGGGTGATCAAGGGTGATGGGTCAAATGCAGAGAATAATTTTGCCACATCTAGTATGTGTGTGACAATCATTGGTACTTTAACTTTAACCACACCAGCCCAGGACCTCCACATCCAGCAGGTGCATCTCCATGATCGTCTGAGACCAGCCCCCCTGCAACAGCTGCTGCAACAGTTGATTTGCATAACCAAATAATTTACAGATTTTCACATTGTATATAGTAAAAGGTTTAGATATTTGAGTTCAACTCATGAAAAAACAGGAGCAAAAACAAAAGTGTTGCATTTATGTTTGTGTTAAGTACCTCACTTGTACAGTTGAAGGTTGTGGCCATAAAACGAGAATTTTTTTATCTCTGACATTCACGTATACCCGAAGATGGTGAGAAAGACACGAAAAGACGTCCGTTTGCAACCACCTTTTTTTATTTATTTTTTTTTTTTTAACCTGTGTGAGGATTATGATTAAGTCTTCATCTAAATAGGAAAATATGAAAATCCAAGCATACCAGTGAGAGCAGACATTGTACTGTAAGTGATTATTCAAGATTAAACTTTTGTTGCTACGTTTTATGGGTAGATCCTGTCCAGCGATCCTTTTTTTCCGTTCCAGTTCTCATCTGCTTTTTTATTCCCAGCCACCTCACTTCTGGTTTAAGCGCTGATCTTCACACCTGTGCCTGATTAGCGATGAGAAAGATCCCCTCGGGGCGATCGCTAATCAGGAGCTTTCATTATGCCCAGCGTCGACAGACGGACGCCGCTATCAATCTGTGTGTGCATTGCCTCATTGTCGAGGGGCCCTCTTACATGCACATCGCCTGCCGTGTCTGCATCCTGGGGTTCGCGCCGACAGTAACCATGCACTAATCGTATACAGGAATTTCCATACATGGCAACCCTATTATTAATAAGCTCTTTCATAGGTTTCACAAAGGGTTTACATGCTGAACAGAATTCAAATCTCAGGTGACACATTGATCTCCCGCTTTCTAACATTTCCGTTTTAATGAGTTTATCTCCGAGACAGGAGGCAGATGAGCTGGGCATGTTTGGATTATTTGTCTGGGTGACACACAATAGGAAATAGCTGGGCTGTGGAGAAAACACTTCACGTTGTCATGAGTGTGGGTAGGGGGGTGGGGGGTGGGGGGTTAAGTGGCCCGCATGTCACAGCTGGAAGATCTCAGCCTTTGTTTGGATTTTGAGCGCGATCTTTGACGTACTCAATGGGTAGTTTGTGCGTCTATGACAAGAATTAAGTCAAACTAATTAATAGCCTGCTAGGTATGTTTCAAACATCCATGACGAGGGTGGGGGGGGGGGGGGGCACAGGTTCAGGGGGCCACGGATGAAGCGCTGGTGGACCCCTCATCTGTGCATCGGTTGGGGACATCTATGAAAAATATTACGCCTGTTCGGCATCGTGGTACCGGGTTCGATACCCTCGTGGATGCGTCAACACGTGAACGGTCGAAGGTACGAACATGATTTAATCTTAACTCAAAACAGGAACAAACAAAAGGCGCTCACAAGGAGGTACACAAACTTGGCTGTGAAAACAAAACTCGCACTAAGGCAAAACTATGAATATAAAACAAAAACGTGCACTATGACATGAATAACAAAAAAAACAAAAACTTACGTGGCAAGGAAAAGAGCAGCATGAACTTTGACTTGGACAGAGTGACAAGAGTGCAGAGCGTGAACGTGATGTCGCCAGGCAGACCACCAGGAAATGACAGGCTTAAATAGTGATGTGGTGATTGAAAACAGGTGCGTGAGTTCAAATGAATCAGGTGCGTAATGTGTTAATAATTTCACACATAAGTCACTCCTGAGTATAAGTCGCACCCCTGGCAAAACTATGAAAAATATTACGCCTGTTCGGCATCGTGGTACCGCGTTCGATACCCACGTGGATGCGTCAACACGTGAACACAGCAAAGGTAAGATTTTAACAAATTTATTCTACAAAAAAAGGAAGCTCTGAACAGAAACACTTAAGCTAATAAAAGGCAAACCAAAAACGCTAGTATGAGAACTGGGATATACAAAATGAAAACTAAACTGGCACGTAGGCACAAAAAGGGTAAAACAAAACATACAGCATGAGAGCTGGAATAGCAGGTGGCTTAGCATATGAGCTAGCGAGAAAATAACATAGGTGAAAAGCTGCAGGCGTAATTCGTTGCATGAAAGCAAAATTATAAACCCAGACTGAACAAAGAAAAGAGGAAGGCTTATATCAATCAATCAATCAATGTTTACTTATATAGCCCTAAATCACTAGTGTCTCAAAGGGCTGCACAAACCACTACGACATCCTCGGTAGGCCCACATAAGGGCAAGGAAAACTCACACCCAGTGGGACATCGGTGACAATAATGACCCAGTGGGACGTCGGTGACAATGATGACTATGAGAACCTTGGAGAGGAGGAAAGCAATGGATGTCGAGCGGGTCCAACATGATACTGTGAAAGTTCAATCCATAATGGATCCAGCACAGTCGCGAGAGTCCAGTCCAAAGCGGATCCAACACAGCAGCGAGAGTCCCGTTCACAGCGGAGCCAGCAGGAAACCATCCCAAGCGGAGGCGGATCAGCAGCGCAGAGATGTCCCCAGCCGATACACAGGCAAGCAGTACATGGCCACTAGATCGGACCGGACCCCCTCCACAAGGGAGAGTGGGACATAGAAGAAAAAGAAAAGAAACGACAGATCAACTGGTCTAAAAAGGGAGTCTATTTAAAGGCTAGAGTATACAAATGAGTTTTAAGGTGAGACTTAAATGCTTCTACTGAGGTGGCATCTCGAACTGTTACCGGGAGGGCATTCCAGAGTACTGGAGCCCGAAATGAAAACGCTCTATAGCCCGCAGACTTTTTTTGGGCTTTGGGAATCACTAATAAGCCGGAGTCCTTTGAACGCAGATTTCTTGCCGGGACATATGGTACAATACAATCGGCAAGATAGGATGGAGCTAGACCGTGTAGTATTTTATACGTAAGTAGTAAAACCTTAAAGTCACATCTTAAGTGCACAGGAAGCCAGTGCAGGTGAGCCAGTACAGGCGGAATATGATCAAACTTTCTTGTTCTTGTCAAAAGTCTAGCAGCCGCATTTTGTACCAACTGTAATCTTTTAATGCTAGACATGGGGAGACCCGAAAATAATACGTTACAGTAGTCGAGACGAGACGTAACAAACGCATGGATAATGATCTCAGCGTCTTTAGTGGACAGAATGGAGCGAATGTTAGCGATATTACGGAGATGAAAGAAGGCCGTTTTAGTAACGCTTTTAATGTGTGCCTCAAAGGAGAGAGTTGGGTCGAAGATAATACCCAGATTCTTTACCGTGTCGCCTTGTTTAATTATTTGGTTGTCAAATGTTAGAGTTGTATTATTAAATAGAGGTCGGTGTCTAGCAGGACCGATAATCAGCATTTCCGTTTTTTGGGCGTTGAGTTGCAAAAAGTTAGCGGACATCCATTGTTTAATTTCATTAAGACACGCCTCCAGCTGACTACAGTCCGGCGTGTTGGTCAGCTTTAAGGGCATGTAGAGTTGGGTGTCATCAGCATAGCAGTGAAAGCTAACACCGTATTTGCGTATGACGTCACCCAGCGGCAGCATGTAGATGCTGAAGAGTGCAGGGCCAAGGACCGAACCCTGGGGAACTCCACACGTTACCTTAACGTAGTCCGAGGTCACATTGTTATGGGAGACACACTGCATCCTATCAGTAAGATAAGAGTTAAACCAAGACAGGGCTAAGTCTGACATACCAATTCGTGTTTTGATACGCTCTAATAAAATATTATGATCGACGGTATCGAAAGCAGCGCTAAGATCGAGGAGCAGCAACATAGATGACGCATCAGAATCCATCGTTAGCAATAGATCATTAGTCATTTTCGCGAGGGCTGTCTCCGTGGAGTGATTTGCCCTGAAACCGGATTGAAAGGTTTCACATAGATTGTTAGACTCTAAGTGTTCATTTAACTGCTCCGCAACAATTTTTTCGAGGATTTTTGAAATAAAGGGAAGGTGAGACACCGGTCGGTAATTTCCCATGAGGTCAGGATCGAGGTTAGGTCTTTTAAGAAGAGGATGAATAACCGCTTTTTTGAATGCTAGGGGAACAGTGCCCGAGGAGAGTGATAAGTTTATAATATTTAGCTCTGATGGACCTAATAATACAAAGAGCTCCTTGATCAGTTTCCCAGGAAGAGGGTCAAGTAAACATGTTGTCTGTTTTATTCCATTTACACGTTGTAACAATCAGTGCAGCTTAGCATAGCACAGTGAAGATTCGGCATATTCTGCAAATTCAATTTTTTTTTTTTTTTTTAAAACAGCAAACCCCTCATTAATCTTGAAATAAATTATTGTCCACACACACCATTTTTTAATGTATTTGTGTGCATCTTATGGAAAACCTGAGCTTTCCGCAGGGTCGTATTCATTTATGCAATCAGAAATATGCACAGAGGAGCACCTGAAGGCACCATCACTCTCTTCGTGTGAACAGACTGAAGGCTAAAAAAAAAAAATTTTTTTTTTTTTTTTTTTTTAATCCATGTGCATTGGAGTCGCAGGGTTTCAGTTTCCACGCTCTCCTCCTCTCACTCACTCTATCTATGTAGGGCAGCCCGTGGATCAGCTGACATCCCCATCCTCCCACATGCCCACACAATCTTGTTAAAGCATACCGTTAATCTGAAGAGGAAAAGGGCTCTCTTCGCAGGCAAAGTGCCTTTTTCATCATACCATTGTGTTGCCTTCATCACCGTTGTCACAAAAGATTTTTTTACATCGGCGCCCAAGCGCAGGTGTTGGGGAAGATTCTTTAACCCCCTGGGACTCTGGCATGACTTTGTGTAGAAGGTACAGGTATTTACGTAGGTAAACAAAACTTTCTTTATAAGGCCAATAAATTAGGCTGCGGTGATTAAGTCTAACAGCAGGGGGCGGGAGTGTGTAGTTTGTCGGAAGTTAAAAGTGTAACCGTGTTTGCCCGAATATACGATTTTCTGATGAAAAAGCCTATAAAAGTGTAATTTATATCGAACTGAAATACAAGTCGCACCCGCCTAATTTTTGGAAATTGTTTATTTTCTCCATATATTCGCCGCACAAGTCTGTAAAGCCAAATTTTTTTAATAACGACCCGGGTTTATCGAACTTACCTGAGTAAAAAAAAATTAAAAGTTTATTTATGTCAATGGCATTTTTAAATGGATTTTATATTTTAGAAATACATCCATACATCCATCCATTTTCTACCGCTTATTCCCTTTCGGGGTCGCGGGGGGCGCTGGCGCCTATCTCAGCTACAATCGGGCGGAAGGCAGGGTACACCCTGGACAAGTCGCCACCTCATGGCAGGGCCAACACAGATAGACAGACAACATTCACACTCACATTCACACACTACTGGATATAGGATGAACCGCAGTACTGATGTTAAACGATATCAGTCGAAATTTAGATAATAACAAACTCTCAGTGTTGGTTCTCAAGGATCTAAGTACTGGGTTTTGTTACAGTAGACCAGTGGTAACCAACCTTTTGGAACCCAACATACCTGGTCTCTGCCAAAAACCAAAGCAAGATCTACTCCTGCAACAGCTGTTTTATGTGTATTTGTGAGTGTGTATATATATATATATATATATATATATATATACTCACAAATACACATAAAACAGCTGTCCACGCCTTGACAGTAAGAGTCATTCAAATAACTATAACCAAACAATCTGTCACTCCTAATTGCTAAATCCCATGAAATCTTATACGTCTATTCTCTTACGTGAATTAGCTAAATAATATTATTTTTATATTTTACGGTAATGTGTTAATATTTTCACACATAAGTCACTCCCGAGTATAAGTCGCACTCCTGGCAAAACTATGAAAAATATTACGCCTGTTCGGCATCGTGGTACCGGGTTCGATTCCCTCGTGGATGCGTCAACACGTGAACACAGCAAAGGTAAGAGTTTAACAAATTTATTCTACAAAAAAAGGAAGCTCTGAACAGAAACACTGGAGATAATAAAAGGCAAACCAAAAACGCTAGTATGAGAACTGGGATATACAAATTGAAAACTAAACTGGCGCGTAGGCACAAAAAGGTATATATATATATATACAAAAAGTGTATATATATATATATATATATATATATATATATATATATATATATACTCACAAATACACATAAAACAGCTGTTGCATATATATATATATATATATATATATATATATATATATATATATATATATATATATACATATATATATATATATATTTATACATATATATAAACCCAGTTTCCATATGAGTTGGAAAATTGTGTTAGATGTAAATATAAACGAAATACAATGATTTGCAAATCATTTTCAACCCATATTCAGTTGAATATGCCACAAAGACAACATTTTTGCAAATAATCATTAACTTTAGAATTTGATGCCAGCAACACATGACAAAGAAGTTGGGAAAAGTGGCAATAATTACTGATAAAGTTGAGGAATGCTCATCAAACACTTATTTGGAACTTCCCACAGGTGTGCAGGCTAATTGGCAACAGGTGGGTGCCATGATTGGGTATAAAAACAGTTTCCCAAAAAATGCTCAGTCCTTCACAAGAAAGGATGGGGCGAGGTACACCCCTTTGTCCACAACTGCGTGAGCAAATAGTCAAACAGTTTAAGAACAACGTTTCTCAAAGGGCAATTGCAAGAAATGTAGGGATTTCAAGATCTACGCTCCATAATATCATCAAAAGGTTCAGAAAATCTGGAGAAATCACTCCACGTAAGCGGCATGGCCGGAAACCAACATTGAATGACCGTGACCTTCGATCCCTCAAACGGCACTGTTTAAAAAACCAACATCAATCTCTAGAGGATATCACCACAAGGGCTCAGGAACATTTCAGAAAACCACTGTCACTAAATTCAGTTTGTCGCTACATCTGTAAGTGCAAGTTAAAGCTCTGCTATGCAAAGCGAAAGCCATTTATCAACAACATCCAAAAATGCCGCCGGCTTCTCGGGCTCGAGATCATCTAAGATGAACTGATGCAAAGTGCAAAAGTGTTCTGTGGTCTGATGAGTCCAAATTTAAAATTGTTTTTGGAAATATTCGACATCGTGTCATCCGGACCAAAGAGGAAGCGAACCATTCAGACTGTTATCGGCTCAAAGTTCAAAAGCTAGCATCTGTGATGGCATGAGGGTGCATTAGTGCCCAAGGCGTTGGTAACTTACACATCTG
This sequence comes from Nerophis ophidion, assembly GCF_033978795.1. NCBI lineage: Eukaryota > Metazoa > Chordata > Actinopteri > Syngnathiformes > Syngnathidae > Nerophis > Nerophis ophidion. The sequence goes on along the minus strand of NC_084616.1, from coordinate 72,111,131 downwards.
TGAAGGCACCATTTATACTGAAAGGTACATACAGGTTTTGGACCAACATATGCTGCCATCTAAGCGCCGTCTTTTTTATGGACGCCCCTGCTTATTTCAGCAAGACAATGCCAAGCCACATTCAGCACGTGTTACATCAGTGTGGCTTCGTAAAAAAAAGAGTGCGGGTACTTTCCTGGCCTGCCTGCAGTCCAGACCTGTCTCCCATGGAAAATGTGTGGCGCATTATGAAGCGTAAAATGCGACAGCGGAGACCATGGACTGTTGAATGTTTGAAACTCTACATAAAACAAGAATGGGAAAGAATTCCACTTTCAAAGCTTCAACAATTAGTTTCCTCAGTTCCCAAACGTTTATTGAGTGTTGTTAAAAGAAAAGGTGATGTTGTTATGATCTGCTGCCCAGATCATATTATGTTTAGGTTTTTAAGTCTTTTTGTATTATGTTCTGTTAGTGTTGGACGTCTTTAGTTCCTGGTTGCACTTCCTTGTTGGTTTTGTCATCATAGTTACATATTAGTTTCACCTGCCGCTTGTTCCAGACGCACACCTATTTTTGTATTCACTGTCGTTATTTAAGCCTGCCTTCTCCCGTCAGTCTGCCTGGCGTCGTAGTTTGTGTTCACACAACAAGTGACAACTTTTTTTCCAGGTTCTCTACTTGCTGACTTCCACACTAGGCCTTTTATCTTCTAGCTCCCATGCTAACTCTATGGTTTTGCCTTTTGTGCTTTGAGCAAGTTTTTCTTCGTAAGGGTCTGATTTATTTTAAATAAATCACTTGTTCTTACCTTCACGCTGTGTTTGAGGCCCGTCAGCATCCTTGGGAGAACGAATTCGCATCACCATGCGCCCAGGTCGTTACAGATGTAACACAGTGGTGAACATGCCTTTTCCCAACTACGACTGAAGCTCTACATAAAACAAGAATGGGAAAGAATTCCACTTTCAAAGCTTCAACAGTTATTTTCCTCAGTTCCCAAACGTTTATTGAATGTTGTTAATAGAAAAGGTGATGTAACACAGTGGTGAACATGCCCTTTCCCAACTACTTTGGCACGTGTTGCAGCCATGAAATTCTAAATTATTATTTGCAAAAAAAAAATAAAGTTTATGAGTTTGAACATCAAATATTTTGTCTTTGTAGTGCATTCAATTAAATATGGGTTGAAAATGATTTGCAAATCATTGTATTCCGTTTATATTTACATCTAACACAATTTCCCAACACATACGGAAACGGGGTGGAAAGTCCGAAGCTTAAACTGCAAACAAAGTGGTTTTAGTACAAAAGTTTTATTTGCCCAATATCAAAAAGTACAGGTCGGATTAAATTGCCCATGCAAACAGACATCATCCTCTAGAGCAGGGGCGCTCACACTTTTTCTGCAGGCGAGCTACTTTTCAATTGACCAAGTCGAGGAGATCTACCTCATTCCTATTTATAATCTATATTTATTTATTTATGAAAGAGACATTTTTGTTAACAAGTTAATGGTGTTTAATGATAATACAAGCATGTTTAACACACATAGATTCCTTTCTTTCATGAAAACAAGGATATAAGTTGGTGTATTACCTGATTCTGATGACTTGCATTGATTGGAATTAGACAGTGGTGCTGATAACGTCCGCATTTTCAAATGGAGGAAAAAAAAAAGTCCTCCTTTCTGTCCAATACCACATGAAAGTGGTTGGATTTGGCATCTCATTTGTCCAACTTGCATACTCGTTTTTAAACACTTTGTTATGAGAGTAGCATATGTGTGTGGCCCTTTAATGTCTGGCAGCAGGTGAGTGACGTCAGTGACTGTGCGGGTGGGCAAGCAAGTGAGAAAGCGGTCGCTGAGGGCGGGGGAGAAATACATTGGCATCAAACTCCGTAGCTTGCTAGCTTGTGCACGCTAGCTTTCTGAGACTCTTATTTTGTTAGCACAGGCAGGATGAAACAGGTCTTTTATGGTGAAGACAGGAACTGTGCAGTCGGTCTTTAGAGTTTTGACAGTAGGTACGGAGTCTCTAGAAATAAAATGTGTTTCTCTGCGTCCGCCCTGTTAGTGATTTTTTTCTTAAATATGAGCTCGCAGCAGCCAGCGTCATCTCACAAGATCCTCGGGTGCCGAGAATGTCAAACAACTGACGAAAGTGAAGTCTTGGTAAGATTGATGATTGCTAATTTTTATGTCTATTTTTTAATGCCTGGCTTGAGATCGACTGACACACCCTCCGAGATCGACCAGTCGATCGCGATCGACGTAATGCCCACCCCTGCTCTACAGGATCCAGAATCCAACGAAAACACGCAAATCACATCAAATGTTGGTCCACTGGCTTTTTATAAGATTCCCTCATGTGTCAAGATCTTTTTGTTTTGCAAATGCTTGTTCCAGAACAAAATGTGAATTCCTTAGTCACAACAAACAGTCATCACATTTTGTAGACTGGTTGGCGCGACCCCAAATTCAACTTTCCCTTACTTTTGCTCTTCCAGTGATTCAGAATATGCTTTTTGATAGACTTCATTTTTGAAAATATGGTTCAAAAGTCAGAAATTCCAATACAGTACATATACTATATGTGAGAAAAGTTGTTTTTGTTGACGATTGAGCCGTTCTAAGTCACTATATTGAAAGGATAATTGTTATTCTCCTGAATCTTAGGGACTATACCTCCCAATCGTATCAGTTCTCAGGGAGGAACTGCAGCTGCTTAGTACCTCATTGAGAACATTGGTTCCTTCACCGTTTTGCGTGCCGCAGGGGTGAAGTACATCAATTTGACACAGAGGAAAGCAGAGCAACGGCGGAGAGACCATCTCACGGCTGAAGAGCCACTCAGCGCCAACCGCTGTTCTTCATTTCATGCCCACCCCGCTCGGCGAGTGTCATCCGTAAGCGTGGGAGGTTTTGTGTCCCGGCCCTCCTTTTTTGAAAGGAGAGGTATTGTCTGGTGTGAGGAGGAGGTTTTTCGCTATAAGCTCTTATCCTGCTAAACTGGCTCAAACCCTTAAGACCCCAACACTTATCTGTCCTTTTCGGCTCTCAAAGGCGTCCGCCTGGCTTGCGTTTTTGGAGCTGATCACGTTAGACTTAAAGGCCTACTGAAATTAGATTTTCTTATTCAAATGGGAATAGCAGGTCCATTCTATGTGTCACACTTGATCATTTCGCGATATTGCCATATTTTTGCTGAAAGGATTTAGTAGAGAACATCGATGATAAAGTTCGCAACTTTCGATCACTGATAGAAAAGCCCTGCCTTTACCGGAAGTCGCAGACGATGATGTCACATGTTGATAGCTCCTCACATATTCACATTGATTTTAAATGGGAGCCTTCAACAAAAACAGCTATTCGGACAGAGAAAGCGACAAATTCCCCATTAATTTGAGCGAGGATGAAATATTCGGGAATTGGGATATTGATAGTGAAGGACTAGAAGAAGAAAAAAAGCGATGGCTCAGGGCGGCAGCAGTGTGAGCGTTTCAGATGTAATAAGACACATTTACCCCCCGCGACCCCAAAAGGGAATAAGCGGTAGAAAATGGATGGATGGATAAAGATTTCTACACATAGAAGTAATCATCAAATTAAAGTGCCCTCTTTGGGGATTGTAGTGAAGTGAAGTGAATTATATTTATATAGCGCTTTTTCTCTAGTGACTCAAAGCGCTTTACATAGTGAAACCCAATATCTAAGTTACATTCAAACCAGTGTGGGTGGCACTGGGGGCAGGTGGGTAAAGTGTCTTGCCCAAGGACACAACGGCAGTGACTAGGATGGCAGAAGCGGGAATCGAACCTGCAACCCTCAAGTTGCTGGCGCGGCCACTCTACCAACTGAGCGGTTTAGCTCAGTTGGTAGAGTGTAATAGAGATCCATCTGGATTCATGAACTTAATTCTAAGCATTTCTTTCCAAAAAAATACATTTTTAGCGTCAATATTTATGAAAAAAATCTAGCTGTCAACACTGATTGTTGCAGTTCTTTTCACAGTTTATGAACTTACATTCATATTTTGTTGAAGTATTATTCAATACATATATTCAGAAATGATTTTTGCATTGTTGCTATTTTTAGAATATTTTTCAAAAATCTCACGTACCCCTTGGCATACCTTCAAGTACCCTCATTTGAGAACCACTGATCTAGAGATTTAAAACTTGAATAATAATAAAAAAATAATAATACGGAATAACGACACATTTTTAACATTTTATTTTTACCAAAACCTTTCGGGATCAAGCCTGAGTGGAGGCCTGAATTTATATTTTTTTATACATACATTGGATTGTTTTTTTAAAATAAATTGGCTCCGCTTGCCTTGATTTTTCAGTGTGCGGACCTCAGTGGAAAAAGTTTGGACAACCCTGGTTTAAAGTCAATCAATCAATCAATCAATGTTTACTTATATAGCCCTAAATCACTAGTGTCTCAAAGGGCTGCACAAACCACTACGACATCCTCGGTAGGCCCACATAAGGGCGAGGAAAACTCACACCCAGTGGGACGTCGGTGACAATGATGACTATGAGAACCTTGGAGAGGAGGAAAGCAATGGATGTCGAGCGGGTCTAACATGATACTGTGAAAGTTCAATCTATAATGGATCCAACACAGTCGCGGGAGTCCAGTCCAAAGCGGATCCAACACAGCAGCGAGAGTCCCGTTCACAGCGGAGCCAGCAGGAAACCATCCCAAGCGGAGGCGGATCAGCAGCGCAGAGATGTCCCCAGCCGATACACAGGCAAGCAGTACATGGCCACCGGATCGGACCGGACCCCTTCCACATGGGAGGGTGGGACATAGAAGAAAAAGAAAAGAAACGGCAGATCAACTGGTCTAAAAAGGGAGTCTATTTAAAGGCTAGAGTATACAAATGAGTTTTAAGGTGAGACTGAGGTGACATCTCGAACTGTTACCGGGAGGGCATTCCAGAGTACTGGAGCCCGAACGGAAAACGCTTTATAGCCCGCAGACTTTTTTGGGGCTTTAGGAATCACTAATAAGCCGGAGTCCTTTGAAGGCAGATTTCTTGCCGGGACATATGGTACAATACAATCGGCAAGATAGGATGGAGCTAGACCGTGTAGTATTTTATACGTAAGTAGTAAAACCTTAAAGTCACATCTTAAGTGCACAGGAAGCCAGTGCAGGTGAGCCAGTACAGGCGTAATGTGATCAATGTATCCAGTTTGTTGATTGCATTCATTCATTGCCGAAAGGTGATTACATCTTTAATGGACGAGCATCTTCCGCCCGTGCTTTGTGTCATCGCCCACAGGAGACTTTTTTTTCCCCTCCCAAGTCCCGCTATACACAGCGGAAACCTCGCCGTGCTGCTACTGTCTTAATGCTTTGTCTTCTTCTTCCCAGCCTGCTGCTCAAAGGCTGCAGCCTGCATTTGTGTGATGCTGCGGTTGTCTTGGCAACACCGCCATCTCATGGTGATCCAAAATGCTCGAAAATGCATCATCACCATAAGCTTGGCAAATGATAAAACCGTTATCACAGTTTTCACAGTCTACACCAGGGGTCAGCAACCTTTTTGAAACCAAGAGCTACTTCTTGGGTACTGATTAATGAGAAGGGCTACCAGTTTGATACACACTTAAATAAATTGCCAGAAATAGCCAATGTGCTCAATTAACCTTTAACTCTATGTTATTATTAATAATTCATGATATTTATCTTTGTGGAAACACTCATCATCTTAATGATTTCTCACAATAAATATATAGTATTGATAACATGTTTTAAGTAGGTTAAAATCCAATCTGCACTTTGTTAGAATGTATAACAAATTGGACCAAGCTATTTTTCTAACAAAGACAAATCATTATTTCTTCTTGATTTTCCAGAACAAAAATTGTAAAATAGATTCAAAAGACTTTGAAATGAGATTTAAATTTGATTCCACAGATTTTCTAGATTTGGCAGAATAATTTTTGTTCAATTTTAATGATAATAACTTTGAAAAAATATTTCACAAACAATCTTTGTCGAAAAAACAGAAGCTAAAATGAAGAATTAAATTAAAATCAATATATTATTCTTTACACTAAATAAAAATACATTTACTTGAACATTGATTTAAATTGTCAGGAAAGAAGAGGAAGGAATTTAAATTTAAAAAGGTATATGTGTTTAAAAATCCAAAAATCCTTTTTTAAGGTTGTATTTTTTCTCTAAAATTGTCTTTCTGAAAGTTATAAGAAGCAAAGTAAAAAAAATAAATGAATGTATTTAAACGCCCTGTGATGAGGCGGCGACTTGTCCAGGGTATACCCCGCCTTCCGCCCGATTGTAGCTGAGATAGGCGCCAGCGCCCCCCGCCACCCCAAAAGGGAATAAGCGGTAGAAAATGGATGGATGGAATGTATTTAAACAAGTGAAGACCAAATTCTATTTGAGTTTTGTCTTTCTTAGAATTAAAAACGTCGAGCAAAGCGAGACCAGCTTGCTAGTAAATAAATAAAATTTAAAAAATAGAGGCAGCTCACTGGTAAGTGCTGCTATTTCAGCTATTTTAGAACAGGCCAGCGGGCGACTCATCTGGTCCTTACGGGCTACCTGGTGCCCGCGGGTCTACACTTGAATTAACCATCGTTAATCACCATGTGCAACTAGAATGCAATATAATATTCATTATTGTATTTATGGCTTTGTAATAATACTGTTGTTTATCAATTTATTCACAGTTTACAAATTAATGTATCAAGATTAATCTGCCATGAGGTGGCGACTTGTCCAGGGTGTACACCGCCTTCCGCCCGAATGCAGCTGAGATAGGCTCCGGCACCCCCTGCGACCCCAAAAGGGACAAGCGGTAGAAAATGGATCGATTTATCATGTTTATACACTGCTTGCAACTAGAATCCTGTGTAATATTGTTCACTACTTTATTATTTTTAGGGGCTGTTAAATTATATTCCTATCAGATTAATCACAGCCTATAAATGAATGAATCATGATTAATTACCAAGACGTGTTGATGTGTGAAACTGGGAGGAGGGGCTATTTTTTTCTCATTTTAAATGCGGTGCAGGAGAGCCAATTTTGAAATGTCATTTTCAGGAAAATATTACCTGCACACCTGCAAAATATGGGGACCTAGCGTGCATGTTAAGAGGCCTCAAAGAAACATCCAACGGTATATAAGAAAAAACACTGCAATTTCAGTAGGGCCCTCGCAGTGCACGGTTCAAATTAGATATTACACATTAAATATTTTGCCATCTGTTAGGAAGCCCTCACAAGTAGGAGTAGAGCAGGGGTGCCCACACTTTTTCTGCAGGCCAGCTACTTTTCAATTGACCAACTCGAGGGGATCTACCTCATTTATATATATCATTTATATTTATTTATTTATGAAAGAGACATTTTTGTAAACAAGTTCAATGTGTTTAATGATAATACAAGCATGTGTAACACATATAGATGTCTTTCTTTCACGAAGACAAGAATATAAGTTGGTGTATTACCTGATTCTGATGACTTGCATTGATTGGAATCAGACAGTAATGATGATAACGCCGACATTTTCAAATGGAGGAGAAAAAAAGTTGTCCTTTCTGTACAATACCACATGAAAGTGGTTGGTTTTTGGCATCTAATTCATCCAGCTTCCATACACTTTACAAGAAAAACATTGGCGGCAAATTCCGTAGCTTGCTTGATTGACATTCACGGCACCCGAGGGTCTTGTGAGATGACGCTGGCTGCTGCCAGTTCATTATTATGAAAAAATGACAGAGAGGAAGGCGAGAAACACTTTTTATTTCAACAGACTTTCACGCCGTACCTTCCGTCAAAACTCTAAAGGCCGACTGCACATTTCCTATCTTCACAATAAAAGCCCTGCTTCATGCTGCCTGCGCTAACAAAATAAGAGTCTCGGAAAGCTGGCGTGCACAAGTGATGTGCACGCCAGCTTTCTGAGGGATCGCTTGTGCACGCCAGTTTTCCGAGACTCTGTATTTAGTTAGCGCAGGCAGCATGAAGCAGGGCTTTTATTGTGAAGATAGGAAATGTGCAGTCGGCCTTTAGAGTTTTGACGGAAGGTACGGCGCGAGAGTCTGTTGAAATAAAAAGTGTCTCGCCTTCCTCTCGGTCATATTTTCATAATAATGATCTTGCAGCAGCCAGCGTCATCTCACAAGACCCTCCGGTACCGTGAATGTCATTTAAGTGACGTCTTGGTGAAGATTGATGATCACTAATTTTTAGGTCTATTTTTTTTAAAAGCCTGGCTGGAGATCGACTGACACACCCCCCGCGGTCGACTGGTAGCTCGCGGTCGACGTAATGGGCACCCCTGGAGTAGAGGATCGGGGTCGTCTGTCACCCGACTCAAACCGATCACAGGAAATAGGTTGACTGGCCAAACAACAAGCTGGGCTTTCGTCCAGACTGACCGACTCCAAGGCTAGAGTTACGAAGAGAGTTTTTTATCAATCAATCCATGTTTATTTATATAGCCCTAAATCACAAATGTCTCAAAGGGCTGCACAAGCCACAACGACATCCTCGCTTCAGATCCCACATCAGGGCAAAGAAAAACTCAACCCAATGGGATGATAATGAGAAACATCGGAGATAAGAAGTTTTTTCAGAAACATAAAAAAACATACATCAATAAAAAAATGTTTCCAGCAGACATCAAAATACATCAATACCATTCATCCATCCATTTTCTTCCGCTTATCCGAGGTCGGGTCGCGGGGGCAGCAGCCTAAGCAGGGAAGCCCAGACTTCCCTCTCCCCAGCTATTTCGTGCCAGCTCCTTCGGGGGGATCCCGAGGCATTCCCAGGCCAGCCGGGAGACAGTCCTTCCAACATGTCCTGGGTCTTGCCCGTGGCCTCCTACCGGTCTGACGTGCCCGAAACACCTCCCTAGGGAGGCGTTCGGGTGGCATCCTGACCAGATGCCCCAACCACCTCATCTGGCTCCTCTCGATGTGAAGGAGCAGCGGCTTTACTTTGAGTTCCTCCCGGATGGCAGAGCTTCTCACCCTATCTCTAAGGGAGAGCCCCGCCCCCCGGTGGAGGAAACTCATTTCGGCCGCTTGTACCCGTGATCTTGTCCTTTCGGTCATAACCCAAAGCTCATGACCATAGGTGAGGATGGGAACATAGTTTGACCGGTAAATTGAGAGCTTTGCCTTCCGGCTCAGCTCCTTCTTCACCACAACGGATCGGTACAACGTCCGCATTACTGAAGACGCCGCACCGATCCGCCCAATCCACTCTTCCCCCACTCGTGAACAAGACTCCGAGGTACTTGAACTCCTCCACTTGGGGCAGGGTCTCCTCCCCAACCCGGAGATGGAACTACAATACATCGATTCGATTTGTTTTATTCACGAGTGGAGATTTTTTCATATTTGTTTTACTCTTTATTTGTATTAACAGCATCAAGACAAAACAAATATTATAACCATTGAAATGTTTTTGTATTTACAATTGGTAATACTAGTACCCAAAATATTGCTAACTAACATAGAAAAAGAGCAATACAGTACAATAATAATAATAATACTACATTCCATAACTGTTTTTTTGTTGTTGTTTTTTAATACTTACACAAAAAGTGTTTTTTTTTTATCCACACTATACATAAATACCAAACACAGTGCGGGTGATTCAAATAAAGCGTGTTTTTTTGGAGAGGTTTTTTAAAGCATGAGGTTTCCCAGTTCCAGTTCCAAGTGAAGGCTTTCTCCCTGTCCTTGTGGTCTTTGTTCTACTGACATGGTCTCTCACTTTGGCCAACGAGGCCCCCCGTCTTGCCTGTGGGCCCCGTCCCGCCTGTCCCCTCTGATCCGCCTGTTCCGGCTCTTCTATCCTCTCCCCACTCCCGTCCCGTGGCCCCCGTCCCGCCTGTTCCTGCTCTTCTACTCTCCCCACTCTCCCCTCCCGTCGCCCCCGTCCCGCCTGTTCCTGCTCTTCTGCCCTCTCTCCCCACCTCTCCCGTGACGCTCCTCCCGCCTGTTCCTGCTCTTCTACTCTCTCCACTCTCCCCTCCCGTCGCCCCCGTCCCGCCTGTTCCTGCTCTTCTACCCTCTCTCCCCTCCTCTCCCGTGACGCTCCTCCCGCCTGTTCCTGCTCTTCTACCCTCTTCCCCCTCCTCTCCCGTGACGCTCCTCCCGCCTGTTCCTCCTCTTCTACCCTCTTCCCCCTCCTCTCCCGTGACGCTCGTCCCGCCTGTTGCTGCTCTTCTACTCTCTGTCCCCTGGTATCCCGAGGCGCTCGTCCCGCCCGTTCCTGCTCTTCTACCCTCTGCCCCCTCCTCTCTCGTGGCGCTCGTCCCGCCTGTTCCTTCTCTTTCTCCCTCTCCCACCTCCCTTCCCATGCCCTCTGTCCCGCCTGTTCCTGCTCTTCTGCCATCTCCCCCCTCCTGTCCCGTGTCCTCCGTCCCGCCTGTTCCTCCTCTTCTACCATCTCCCCGCTCCTTTCCCGTGGCCCTGGTCCCGCCTGTTCCTGCTCTTCTACCCTCTCCCCCCTCCTCTCCCGTGTCCTCCGTCCCGCCTGTTCCTGCTCTTCTACCCTCTCCCCTCTCCTCTCCTGTGGCCTTCGTCCCGCCTGTTCTTCCTCTTCTATCACCTCCCCTGCACGTGACCCCCCGTCCAGATCAATCCCCCAGTCCTCTTTTTCTATGCTCTCGTCTTCCCCGTCCCATGCTCCCCGTCCTGCCCATCCACTCTGTCCGTCCTCGTCATCACTCTCCTCCATCCTGTACTCTTCCTGCAGACCCTCCTCCACCTGCCTACTTGACTTCCGACAACACATGGATCCGCACAATCCGGACTTGCCTTCCCCTAGGGCAGCCTGATGCTCCCACTTGACCACCAACATCCGGTAGAACTCAATGAGGACGATGAGGATGTTCTTGCAGGTGAAATAAATCATGAGCTGGTTGAGTACTTTTTCTTCCACCATCAAGTAAATGCGGTAGAGCATGAAGGGTCCATCTTGGAATCCCACCGTGAGCAGCAAGCTCCACACTTCGGTGGGGCAGAGGGAAATTAAACAGGACTTGGTATTAGTACAGCAGACGATGCGTCCCCTGCTAATCCGGGCGTTGGTGCTCTTATGGGTAAGCACTAAGGGGAACTGCATAAGAGCCCACGTGAAGAGGCCCAAGCCAACCATGATGACCATTTTATTCTCGTTCACCTCAGGTTCCTTGAACGTGTCAAAGATGTCCAGAATATCTGCGCCCAGACCCACGTAGACCAAGAGGAGCTGGGAGAGTTGGTCCCGGGTCATGTCGCCTTTGGGCATCAGCCAGCGACCGATCACCAACACGATGAGCATGGTCTGTTCGAGACCGGCCACCCAGATCTCTGCATCCAGCCCATTAAAAGCCTTCAAGGAGGAAAAGCAGAAATAAAAGTCAGCATGGGACACAGTCACTGTAATCAGTATATGTTGTCATGACCTCTGTGACAGTTGTTGGACTCTGCTCTGTCCAGTGCTCTAATTTTGGAAGTTAACTTCCCCATTCTGCTACTGATTGTTGACTTCCACACCTGTCTGATTGGCAACCGGGACGCACCTGTTCTTGGTTGCCAATCAGGCTCCTATTTATGCCTAACCTGTCTTCCAGACAGGGTTGGATCATTGTCCCCTGTAAGCATTGTTCTCTGTGTTTATTTTCCTCGTGTTGTGTCTTGTGCATTCACTGACTGCACTCGCCTTCTTCTTCATTATCCATGCGTTTGTTACGTCTCGTCTAGATGACTGTAACATATTATTTTCGGGTCTCCCCATGTCTAGCATTAAAAGATAACAGTTGGTACAAAATGCGGCTGCTAGACTTTTGACAAGAACAAGAAAGTTTGATCACATTACGCCTGTACTGGCTCACCTGCACTGGCTTCCTGTGCACTTAAGATGTGACTTTAAGGTTTTACTACTTACGTATAAAATACTACACGGTCTAGCTCCATCCTATCTTGCCGATTGTATTGTACCATATGTCCCGGCAAGAAAACTGCGTTCAAAGGACTCCGGCTTATTAGTGATTCCCAAAGCCCCAAAAAAGTCTGCGGGCTATAGAGCGTTTTCCATTCGGGCTCCAGTACTCTGGAATGCCCTCCCGGTAAAAGTTCGAGATGCCACCACAGTAGAAGCATTTAAGTCTCACCTTAAAACTCATTTGTATACTCTAGCCTTTAAATAGACTCCCTTTTTAGACCAGTTGATCTGCCGTTTCTTTTCTTTTTGTCCTATGTCCCACTCTCCTTTGTGGAGGGGGTCCGGTCCGATCCGGTGGCCATGTACTGCTTGCCTGTGTATCGGCTGGGGACATCTCTGCGCTGCTGATCCGCCTCCGCTTGGGATGGTTTCCTGCCGGCTCCGCTGTGAACGGGACTCTCGCTGCTGTGTTGGATCCGCTTTGGACTGGACTCTCGCGACTGTGTTGGATCCATTATGGATTGAACTTTCACAGTATCATGTTAGACCCGCTCGACATCCATTGCTTTCCTCCTCTCCAAGGTTCTCATAGTCATTATTGTCACCGACGTCCCACTGGGTGTGAGTTTTCCTTGCCCTTATGTGGGCCTACCGAGGATGTCGTGGTGGTTTGTGCAGCCCTTTGAGACACTAGTGATTTAGGGCTATATAAGTAAACATTGATTGATTGATTGATACATTTCAATGGGAACTTCATTGAAATTTGGGAACACCCAACTGCGCCCAAGACCCAACCTCCGGTCTGATCATTTTAAGTTGTCCTGAAGAATTTTGAGGTAAACCTCCTTTTTCATTGTCCCATTTAAAGCACAAGTTTTAGACTTTTGACAAGAACAAGAAAGTTTGATCATATTATGCCTATACTGGCTCAGCTGCACTGGCTTCCTGTGCACTTAAGATGTGACTTTAAGGTTTTACTACTTACGTATAAAATACTACACGGTCTAGTTCCAGCCAATCTTGCTGATTGTATTGTACCATATGTCCCGGCAAGAAATCTGCAACTTATTAGTGATTCCCAGAGCCCCAAAAAAGTCTGCGGGCTATAAAGCGTTTTCCATTCGGGCTCCAGTACTCTGGAATTCCCTCCCGATAATAGTTCGAGATGCTACCTCAGTAGAAGCATTTAAGTCTCATCTTAAAACTCATTTGTATACCCTAGCCTTTAAATAGACCCCCTTTTTAGATCAGTTGATCTGCAGTTTCGTTTTTTTCTCTCCTCTGTCCCCCACTCCCCTGTGGAAGGGGTCCGGTCCGGTGGCCATGGATAAAGTACTGGATGTCCAGAGTCGGGACCCAGGTTGGACCGCTCGTCCAGAGTCGGGACCCAGGTTGGACCGCTCGCCTGTGTATCGGTTGGGGACATCTCAGCGCTGCTGATCCGCCTCCGCTTGGGATGGTTTCCTGCTGGCTCCACTATGGACGGGACTCTCGCTACTATATTGGATCCACTTTGGATTGGACTCTCACGGTTATTTTAGATCCACTATGGATTGGATTTTCACAGTATCATGTTAGACCCACTCGACATCCATTGCTTTCGGTCCCCTGGGGGGGGGGGGGGGGGGGGGGGTTTGCCCACATATGCGGTCCTCTCCAAGGTGTGTCGCCGACGTCCCACTGGGGTGTTTTCCTTGCCCTTATGTGGACTCTACCGAGGATGTCGTTGTGGTTTGTGCAGCCCTTTGAGACACTGGTGATTTAGGGCTATATAAATAAACATTGATTGATTGATTGATTGATTTTGTAATCAACTATACTTGTACCTTCATTCCGACCACCGTCTCTGCGTGTCTGGGGTCATGTCGCAATCTATGCTAACAACATTGGCACATATCATAGTTTTAAAACCTAAAAAAATACGTCTACAGACAAAATTCCACTCAAAATTGTAGCGGTGGGAATCTTTGGGCTCCTCATGATTTGATTTAATTCCGATTTCTGGGGTGACGATTCGATTCAGAATCGATTCAACACGGTTTGTAACGATCTGTCACTTACTTTCTGATAGTTTTTCGTGTTTTGTACTTTATTTCCTGTTCAGTGCTCTTATTTTGTCATACTTCCTGTTTACTCCGCTGAGCACTGTTTTTGTCACACTCGCCGTTGATTGGCAGCGGTCCTCAGCTGCTGTCAATCAACATAGGTCTATTTATGTTTCACTCGAGCACTCCTCAGTGCTCGAAGTTAAAACTATGTTGGGAACATCTCCATGCAAGACTGCTTTCTGTTTATATCTTTTACTTTGATGAAATTAAAATCATCTTACCTGCTTTCTGCTCTCCTGGATTTTTGCATACTTGAGGTCACACAACTGCAGCCATGCGACATCCCAACAGTAACTTCGAGCCAGAAAATTGTGACCTTGCGAGAATCCCTGTCGGCAATCCTCAGCCGACGTTCTGGACCGCACAATTCCTGGAGGACTTGAAGGCCAGGTTTGTGCGGTCCCAGCCTACAGACGCGGACCCTCTCCCCGCGGCAACGCCACCGGCTTCGGCTCTCCGACCGGCGCGTCCCCCGCCGCCATCTTTCCTCTCGGCTCAACGGCTGGCTACGGCTCTCCGACCAGCACGTCCGCCACTTCCTGCATGCCTCGCGGCTCCCGCGGCAACGCTACCGGCTACGGCTCTCCGACCGGCGCGTCCTCCGCCGCCATCCTTCCTCTCGGCAACGCTGCCGGCTACGGCTCACCGACCGGCGCGCCCGCCTCCTCCTTCACGTCTCGCGGCTCCTGCGGCTCCGTCGCCGACTGCGGCTCTCCGACCGGCACGTCCGCCGCCGCCATCCTTCCCGTCGTCTGCTGAGCTGCTTCTCCCTGCTCCTACGCAGCTTCCAGCGGCTGCTCCCCGGCTGCTCTTTTTGCCAGCTCCCGCTCTCTTTTTTGGTTCGCCGAGAGCTCCAGTGGAGCCCACAGTGAGGTCGCTTTTGTCCTCCTGCTGGGACTCGGCACGGGACGTGTCTTCGTCCCTCCTCCTGGTCCCCTCCCGCCCGTCCCTGGTTTTCGCACCGGGGGACTCCGACGAGCAGGCACGTTTTCCCGCATGTGTGAACGGTGTCTGGCAGCCACCTAGTGGAGGGGGGCCCACTATACACTGCGGTGCAGCCAGGCACACACCGCTGTCATCCCCGCCAGCGTCTCCTTCCACGGAGACATCTACGTCCCTAGCGGGCTTTCGCACAGCTCCAACGCCGGCTCCACGCCGAGCCCCAACGCCGGCTCCACGCCGAGCCCCAACGCCGGCTCCACGCCGAGCCCCAACGCCGGCTCCACGCCGAGCCCCAACGCCGGCTCCACGCCGAGCCCCAACGCCGGCTCCACGCCGAGCTCCAACGCCGGCACTACGCACGGTTCCAACGCCGCCAAGAGCAGCACCACGCCGGGCTTCGTCACCGCCGGCATCCGCTATTCCTCGGCCAGCATTTGCTGCTCCTCGCCCGGCGTCATCTGCCGCTTTCACGCCGCCGATGACATCTGCAACAATCACGCCGTTGATGACGTCTGCCGCTTTCACGCCGCCGATGACGTCTGCCGCTTTCACGCCGCCGATGACGTCTGCCGCTTTCACGCCGCCGATGACGTCTGCCGCTTCGACACCGCCGATGACGTCTGCCGCTTCGACACCGCCGATGACGTCTGCCGTTTCGACACCGCCGATGACGTCTTCCGCTTCCACGCCGTTGATGACGTCTGCCGCTTCCACGCCGGCACCAACATCGGCTCCTCAGCCGCCTCCTGCAGAGGTATCTGTTTTGGCTGCAGCCCCCGCCGCTTTGTCTGCTGTCTCCGGGCCTGCTTCAGCGCGCCCGCCTCCACGTCAGCCGCGGATGTGGCCGTGCCCTGGGCGTCCTCCTCGCGGGATGCACTCGTCTCTTTTTCGGCCAATGATGTGGCTGTTCCGTGGCCGCCCGCCCCGCCAGTTCCAGCGGCGCTCTACGCGCCGTCGCCACCTGACTTTCCCTCGCTGGCTGCGGGGACACGAGGTTTGGCGACCTTCCACCAAATCCTCCTTCCATCCTCCCTTACTTTGTGGACATTTTTTTCCATTTTTCTTTTCCAGGGAACATCTGGTATCTGTTCCTTGAGGGGGAGGTCCTGTAACGATCTGTCACTTACTTTCTGATAGTTTTTCGTGTTTTGTACTTTATTTCCTGTTCAGTGCTCTTATTTTGTCATACTTCCTGTTTACTCCGCTGAGCACTGTTTTTGTCACACTCGCCGTTGATTGGCAGCGGTCCTCAGCTGCTGTCAATCAACATAGGTCTATTTATGTTTCACTCGAGCACTCCTCAGTGCTCGAAGTTAAAACTATGTTGGGAACATCTCCATGCAAGACTGCTTTCTGTTTATATCTTTTACTTTGATGAAATTAAAATCATCTTACCTGCTTTCTGCTCTCCTGGATTTTTGCATACTTGAGGTCACACAACTGCAGCCATGCGACATCCCAACACGGTTCTCGCAATGTATTATTTGTTGTGTTAATTGTGCTAAAACTTTTTCTAAACGAGGTTGCCGGTTACAAAATCTTCTTTTGACTGCTGATGCACGACTTATCTGTGCTCAGCGTTGACTTGTATAACCTCTTTTTAAAAATGTATTTTATTTTTTCATTTGTTTACAAAAATATCCGAGGTCCAAAGCAGCTCCACCTGAGCAGGACTAGAGTTGTTGTCCTTCTGACTCTGTTGACTCCTCTTGAAAAGGATACAAATGTTCATGCTAACGAGGTTGTCGTTAAACCAATCAAATTCATCGGGATGAAATCTTTTGACCAAGTTTTATTCTGAATTATTTTCAAATATTAAATATTAAAGCATTTAAGTCCCATTTTAAAACTCATTTGTATACTCTAGCCTTTGAATAGACCCCCCTTTTAGGACAGTTGATCTGCCGTTTCTTTTCTGCTCTGCTCCCCTCTCCTTCGTGGAGGGGTGGGGGCACAAATTCGGTGACTGCAGATGAAGCGCTAGCTGTCCGAAGTCGGGACCCAGGGTGGACCACTCATATGTGTATCAGGTGGGGACGTCTCTGCGGTCAAAAAGATCTCCTGTTGGCCTAACTGTGGACTGGACTCTCACACTATTATGTTAGATTCACCATGGACTGGACTCTCACACTATTATATTAGATCCACTATGGACTGGACTCTCAAACTATTATGTTATATCCACCATGGACTGGACTCTCACTATTATATTAGATCCACTATGGACTGGACTCTCACACTATTATATTAGATCCACTATGGACTGGACTCTCAAACTATTATGTTAGATCCACTATGGACTGGACTCTCACACTATTATGTTAGATTCACCATGGACTGGACTCTCACACTATTATATTAGATCCACTATGGACTGGACTCTCAAACTATTATGTTATATCCACCATGGACTGGACTCTCACTATTATATTAGATCCACTATGGACTGGACTCTCACACTATTA
The DNA here is from genome assembly GCF_033978795.1 of Nerophis ophidion. Taxonomy (NCBI): domain Eukaryota; kingdom Metazoa; phylum Chordata; class Actinopteri; order Syngnathiformes; family Syngnathidae; genus Nerophis; species Nerophis ophidion. Next base: position 72,093,696 of record NC_084616.1, on the reverse strand, counting down.
TATTAGATCCACTACGGACTGGACTCTCACACTATTAAGTTAGATCCACCATGGACTGGAGCTCACACTATTATGTTAGATCCACCATGGACTGGACTCTCACTATTATATTAGATCCACTATGGACTGGACTCTCAAACTATTATGTTATATCCACTACGGACTGGACTCTCACACTATTAAGTTAGATCCACCATGGACTGGACTCTCACTATTATGTTAGATCCACTATGGACTGGACTCTCACTATTATGTTAGATCCGTTATGGTCTGGACTCTCACTATTATGTTAGATCCACTATGGACTAGACTCTCACTATATTATACCACATCTGCGGTCCCACATCGGTGGTCCCCTCCAAAGTTTTTCATTGTCATCCCATTGGGTTTAGTTTTTCCTTGCCCTGATGTGGGATCTGAGCCGAGGATGTCGTAATGGCTTGTGCAGTTGTTTAAATATTTTTATTTTACTAAGATTAAAATGGAGAAAGCTGGCAACGTGTCCAGCTTTCCTTTTCAGGAGATGAGCCATATCACCAATCTGTGAGTTCGTCCAAGTGCGGTTATCAGTCATGGTTTAACACTAACTTTAGTTTGAAAGCGTAATTGTTAGGCTTGTCCCTGACAGTTTGACTATGTTTTAGTTTTTCCTCTCCATTTGTCTTTGTTTCCTGTCTCTAATTCCTGCCAGCACTCTTATTTTGGTTCTGTTTCCTGTTTGTCTCCCTGAGTGCTGTGTCCCCTCAGCTGTGGTTGATTGGCACCCGGCCACACCTGGTGTCAATCAGCCAAACACTGTTTAGACCTGCTTTCTACGCCAGTCAGTGCTGGATTATTGTCATTTCTACTTGTTGTTCCTACCGGTCGTGTCGATATAAGCGGTAAGCTATATTCGGTAGCTGTTTGTAGCATTAGCTTTTTGTTCCCTGCTTCCGGTTTGTTTCTTCCTAGATCCTGTTTGCTGGATCCCTGTTCCCTGTTTGTCTTCCCAGTTTCTGGTTTGTGTTTCTTCTTTGGTTTTATATTTTTAAACATTAAATTATGTTTTCTTGCACAATGCCTGCCGCCTTCTCTGCATCTTGGGGTTCGTCACAAATTCAACCCGACAGTGATACTGACTTTTATAAAAGTTTTGCAACGGTTCATCAAAAATAACGTTATTTGTTACATCTCTAACGAAAAAACTCACCTGCATACGCACATGCTTGCCAAGCCTCCCGATTTACCCGGTAGACTGGCAAATTTCAGTGCCCCTCCCGAAAATCTCCCGGGGCAACCGTTCTCGTGAATTTCTCCCGATTTCCAACCTGTACAACAATATTGGGGGCGTGCCTTAAAGGCACTGCCTTTAGCGTCCTCTCTCACCTGAAAAGGAGACTATTACATATGTCTCCGTTTTCCATAGGTTTATCTATAACCCATAAAGTAGGCAAGTACGGAGCTATTTACACTGACACAAAACATCCGGATTCCCATCATGCATTGCTTCAAAACTACGGCAAGTGACAATGTCCAAAAACATAACAGAGAGACGTAGCAGAAGAACGAAGAAGAGACACGGCGACGACGAGTAAGAAGAAAAAATAAGCTTGCAAGTTACAAAATGATTGGAAAAAAATCATTTCAGTTCATCCAGGACAGCTCGAAGGGGAAGGGGTATGCTGCCTGCAAATTTCGTAGATCAGACTTCGCCATCGAACCCGGTGGCCGAACGGATATACTCATTCATGAACAGGTATATATATATATATATATATATATATATATATATATATATATATATATATATATTGTGAAGAGGCGGAACCGACGTGCCGACGGCGGCGCGGGACATGCTTTGGCCCTGCTCAAGATGGCGGCCAGGAGGCGGAGAATGCAGCGGAACGAAGAGGCGGGGCCTGCCGAGAGCGACGCTGCAGCAATCTAAATCAGGTGCATGCCTCACACACCGGTTCACAGTTTGCCTATCACCTGACAGTGTTTAAGAGGGGAGAAGGAGGAAAGATTGGGAGGAAGAGGTGGACTGTCCGCAGCACAGCAGAAGCAGATGAACAAGAACGATCAGAGAACGAGCCCAGGGGAAGACGACGCTGAAAAGCCGACCGGGACGAGCACCAGCAGAGGATGAGGAGTTGAAAAGCGACCCGATTGACGCAGACATTTTCCTATTTAAAAAAAATAAAAGAGTCAAACCTGCTCGACACGATGTCCTTCCTGAATGGTCCATGCAACCCACACGATGGCGGCTGGAGTTGTTCACACATATATATATATATATATATATATATATATATATATATATATATATATATATATATATATACATACATAAATATATGGTGGCCTTGCGATGAGGTGGCGACTTCCGCCCGATTGTAGCCGAGATAGGCTCCAGCGCCCCACATGGGGGTCAAACTCAAATACAGAGTGGGCCAAAATTTAAAACTGAACAAAGCCGCGGGCCAAAGTTGAACAAATTAACCTTTTAATAGGGACCCAAACAAGTTTTGCATTGAACATTGAACAAGCAAGGCTTATATAACTTCATAATAACATGCAAAATCGAGTTTCAAAAAATAACAATAACAATTAAAAAATATCAATGGCACATCAAATAAAATTTAAATACACATTTAATGCCTCTTTTCTATTTGCAGCCTTCTGAGGTAAATATCAAAATGTATTGTAGCGTTCCGAAAGAGTTAGTGCTGCAAGGGGGTTCTGGGTATTTGTTCTGTTGTGTTTATGTTATGTTACAGTGCAGATGTTCTGCCGAAATGTGTTTGTGATTCTTGTTTGGTGTGAGTTCACAGTGTGGCGCATATTTGTAACAGTGTTAAAGTTGTTTATACAGCCACCCTCAGTGTGACCTGTATGGCTGTTGACCAAGTAGGCCTTGCATTCACTTATGTGGGTGTAATAGCCGCATATATACTATGCGAGTGGGCCTGCACGCTGTTTGTATGGAGGAAATGCGGACGTGACGTGACAATATTAAGGCACGCCCTCAATATTGTTGTCCGGGTGGGAATCGGGAGAACGGTTGCCCCGGGAGATTTTCGGGAGGGGCACTGAACTTCGGGAGGATTGGCAAGTGTGAGAAATTGCGGTGTTACAGCTATAATGTTAATTTGACACTGCCTCAAGGGCCAAATTAAATTACACGGCGGGCCAAATTTAGCCCGCGGGCCAGAGCGGTAGAAAAATTGATTTATACAGTATATATATATATGTATATATATATATATATATATATATCTATATATATATATATATATATATATATTTAAGAAATACCTGAAAATATATACACCCCCCGCTACACCCCACCACACTTAAACCCCGCCCACATCTCCCGAATTTGGAGATATTTGAAGGTTTAAAATAAGGAACACTATAGTTGCTTTCCCTTGTAATTTGTTGTAATAATTACATTAGTAATTATGTTAGTAATCTATTACTTGTTTGGCCAGTAAAAAGTTACTATAATAAATTGCCTTTTAATAGTAATTAACACTGTAAATTAAATTATTTAAAAAAAAATCCCAAATCCTTATACCCCGCAGCATATTCGAACATAACCTCGATGTGTTGATAAGCCACACCCAGGAAAGGTATGCTGCTTAGTTACCGTATCGTCAGCCAGGTTACAAAAAAAATGTGTTTTGTGGCAAGACACCTACCTTTGCGAAGTGCGTACTTTGATCTAATAACGGAATAATAGGGGAAATGCTGATGCTGTGTTCCCGTTGATGGGCCCGCACCAGGTCCAGCTCTAAGTACCAAATGGAGGGGACCACAGAGCTGAGGTAGAGGAAAACCATCGGCGAAAACCTGAAAGAAAGGTCATTGTCAGTCAAGAATTATTGTATGGATCTTGTTAGAATAATTATGTATATGTTATCACACAACTTTTATGCTTAAGGGCCGTTGCTATAGTTATTATCAATTGTGCTGAAGTGGGATTTTTCTTTGTCCGTGTAAAGCTGGCAATCCAAAAGATTACAAGCCAGTCTGGTATCAGTGTCTATGTCCAGGAACGGCCTGCTGACTGCCAAGGCCGAACACCGCCGTGACGCAGACAGAGCTAGACAAGGCGATATCACCGGTGTCAACACACTTGCATTTCTTGTATAATCATATATTGTGTCTAACTGGATGTGTGGAGATTAGCGCCTTCCCTCAGCGACAGCTTCGGTGACGTAACCAGGGACCTAAACAAATAAATAGAGGAAGAACGCCGGCTGGACTTTTAGAACGTAGTTTGGATCTGTAACTAGAGTACAGCCCAAAACACGTGTCTCCTCATTGAGACAAATGTAACTCTGTCCCTGCATGATTCCTTGCTTCCCGTCTGTTTATAGTCATATAGCCAGGTACTTGACAACTGTTAGCATGCTCGCGTTAACACGCTAATATGCTAACTTTAGGCAACTAACTTTTTTGGCAAATTTCACAGGCCTACACCTTAGAGTCATATAACCTAGTACATGACACATTATAACTGTTAGCATGCGAACATTAACATTCTAGTATGCTAACATTAGCATGCTAACTTTGTTAGCACTGTTTTTGTTTGTTGAAATAGCTAATCCCGTAGGCATACACCTCCCATAGTTATACAGCTAAGTACTTGACACATGTTAACTGTTAGCATGATGGCGTTAACATGCTAGTATGCTAACATTGGGCAACTAACTTTTTGGCAAATTTTACAGGCCTACATCTAACAGTCATAAAACTTGCTACTTGATACAAATAAACTGTTATGTTAACATGCTAACTTGTTTAGCATTTTTTTGTTTTGTTTTATAAACTAATCCCGCGGGCATACACCTCCCATAGTCATACAGCTAGGTACTTGACACATGTTAACTGTTAGCATGCTCGCGTTAACATGCTAGTATGCTAACAGGAGTATGAATACATTAGCCAACTAACTTTTTTGGCAGATTTTACAGGCCTACATCCAAGTGTCATATAACCTAGTACTTCACACATGAGAGCTGTTAGCACGCGGACATTAACATGCTAGTATGCTAACAATACCATGCTAATATGTTTAACATTTGTTTTGTTTGTTTTATTAGCTTATCCCGCAGGCATACACCTCACGGTCACATAGCTAGGTACTTGACATATGTTAACTGTTATCATGCTCGCGTTAACATGCTAGTATGCTAACATTAGGCAACCAAACCTTTTTGGCAAATTTCCCAGGCCTACACCTTAGTACTTGACACATGATAGCTGTTAGCATGCGTACTTTAACATTCTAGTATGCCAACATTAACATGCTGACTTTTTTAGCCTTTTTTTGTTTGTTTTATTAGCTAATCCCGCAGGCATACACCTCATAGTCATATAGCTAGGTACTTGACACATGTTAACTGTTAGCATGCTCGCGTTAACATGCAAGGATGCTAACATTAGGCCACTTTTTAAACTTTTTTTGGCCAAATATTACAAGCCTAGATCTAATAGTCATAAAACTTGGTACTTGACACATGTAAACTGTTATGTTAGCATGCTAGCTTTTTAAGCTAGCTAGTTATATAATTTGTGACACATTCAATTTTGTCCGTACACATTATGTCAAATAACTTGGTACTTCCATCCATCCATTTCCTACCGCTTGTCCCTTTTGGAGCCTATCCCAGCTGCATTCGGGCGGAAGGCGGGGTGCACCCTGGACAAGTCGCCACCTTGACACAAGCTAACTGTTAGCTGTTAGCTTTCAGTTCAGCTTGCGTATTTCAGCATTCAGGCACCATTTCTAGTTATTTTGTACTATTTTATGAATCAGGTTTCATCTGTTTCTTCATGGAGAAAAGTTCCAAAACTGACAAGACAAAAATTGAGTGTGAAAGAAGACTAAAAGAACTGGAAGAACTTAATAGAGGGGTTGTATTGTTTTTTTTTAGTGCCCCCACTAAAGAATGAAGAGGTCCATTTCCATCCTCTAAAGGAAGCGAAATTATTCTCATCATAAATGCAAATCCCGCTTGACAGCGGAAAGCCGAGTCGTGCGTGAGGAAAGAACTTCAAAGTAATACTCGGAGAGAAAATGGCAGAGGCCTGAAGAAAGCTGGCGTCTGAGGACGTCCACTTAGCGGAAGGAATGACACTAAACGCTGCCGTCTTTTAGAAGCTTGCATAATGGAGGTTAGCCTCAGTTTATGTTTACCGGGGTCAAACACACGCTGCTTGTACGCCCACTCCAAAAAAATAAAAAATAAAAAAATTTAAAGAACGTAGCTGGTGAGAAAACTTGAGTGACTTTTTAAATGGACTGTGGCGGAACAAATGAGTGTTTTTGTTTTTTTTGATAGATATGGATAATGGTGGTTGTGGGGAGGCGTGGCCAGCAGTCCGACAGCGAGGCAGGACACACCGTAGCCCAGCCCAAGATGGTAGGTTTGGTTGAAATCAATACTTCAGTCATCAACAATTGCATTGTCAGAGAAATGGACATTGAAACTGTCACGTCCTGGTGATCATGTTTAGTTTGGCTATGTTCTGTTTAGTTTTTGTCAGTTCCTGTTTTTTCACTCAACCCATTAGTTTTCACCTGCCCTCATGCCACGCACCTGATTTATTTGGACTCACGCACCTGTTATTAATCATGTCAACACTATTTAAGCCTGCAGTTGCCAGGCAGTCAGCCTGGCGACATCACATTCATGCTCTGCACTTGTGACACTCTTGAGTACTCTGTCCAGGTCATAGTTCATGTTGGTCTTTTCTTGCCATCAAGCCTCATCTTTCCTGGTGATAACAACGTCGCCCACTTTTATAGTGAAGTCACTGACTTTTTTAAGGTTGATGTGGGACCCAAATCGCCGCTCCACGTCAGCCATGTTGTAGTTTTTAGCGCTACCATGAATTGATTAACGTGGAGCCCGACTTAAACAAGTTGAAAAACGTATTCGGGTGTTACCATTTAGGGGTCAATTGTACGGAATATGTACTGTACTCTGCAATCTACTAATAAAAGTATCAATCAATCAATCAATCAATCCATATGTTGAGGAATGCTCATCAAACACTTATTTGGAACATCCCACGGGTGAACAGGCTAACTGGGAACATGTGGGTGCCATGATTGGGTATAAAAGCAGCTTCCATGAAATGCTCAGTCATTCACAAACAAGGATGGGCCGAAAGTCATCACTTTGTGAACAAATGCGTGAGCAAATTGTCGAACAGTTTACGAAAAACTTTTCTCGAATAGCTATCGCAAGGAATTTAGTGATTTCAACATCTGCGGTCCGTATTATCATCAAAAGGTTCAGAAAATTACGGGCCTTCGAGACCTCAGGCATCAAAAACCGACATCGGTGTGTAAAGGATATCACCACATGGGCTCAGGAAAACTTCAGAAAACCACTGTCAGTAACTACAATTCGTCGCTACATCTGTAAGTGCAGGTTAAAACTCTACTATGCGAATGCCAAAGCCATATATCAACAACACCCAGAAACGCCGCCAGCTTTGTTGGGTCGGAGCTCATCTCAGATGGACTGTGGTATGTGGTCTGACGAGTCCATATTTCAAATTGTTTTTGGAAACTGTGGACGTAGATTTATGTAGTGCTTTTCTAGACACTCAAAGTGCTCCACGGATTATTTGGAACCCATTATTCCTTCAGTCCACATTCACACAATGGTGGTGGTAAGCTACATTTATAGCCACAGCTGCCCTGGGATAGACTGACGAAAGTGTGGCAGCCGTTTTGTGCCTATCATCAAACATCCATCAAATTTTGGGTACAGTTTTATCCATCCATCCATTGTCTTCCCCTTATCCGAGGTCGGGTCGCGGGGGAAGCAGCCTAAGCAGGGATGCCCAGATTTTACTCTGGGCTTCCTCTCTGAGCTTCCACCTTACCGTGGTAGAAGAGTTTGCGTGTCCCAATGATCCTAGGAGCTATGTTGTCTGGGGGCTTTCATGCCCCCTGGTAGGGTCTGTTAAGACAAACAAGTCCTAGGTGAGGGATCAGACAAATAGCAGCTCGAAGACTTCTATGGGACGGATTTATATTTCCCTCGCCCGGACACGGGTCACCGGGGCCCCCCTCTAGAGGCAGGCCCGGAGTTGGGGCACGATGGCGAGCGCCTGGTGGCGGGGCCCGAAGAAGCAAAGTGGGTCACCCCTCTAATGGGGTCACCACTCATGGGCGGAGCCAAAGAGGTCGGGTGCATCGTGAGCTGGGTAATTTTATTTCTCGGTAAAAATCAGCATGTACTGCTACTGCACATGTTCCATCCATCCATTTTCTACTGCTTGTCCCTTTGGGGGTGGCGGGGGGTGCTGGAACCTATCTCAGCTGCATTCGGGCGGAAGGCGGGGTACACCCTTGACAAGTCGCCACCTCTTTGCCTTTTCAACCCATATGCAGTTGAATATGTTACAAAGACAACATATTTGATGTTCAAAAATGATTTTAATAAATGTGGGGGCAAATAATCATTAACTTTAGAATTCGATGCCAGTAATAAATAAATGTGGCAATAAATACTTATAAAGTTGAGGAATGCTCATCAAACACTTATTTGGAACATCCCACAGGTGTGCAGGCTAATTGGGAACAGGTGGGTGCCATGATTGGGTATAAAAACAGCTTCCCAAAAAATGCTCGGCCTTTCACAAGAAAGGATGGGGCGAGGTACACCCCTTTGTCCACAACTGCGTGAGCAAATAGTCAAACAGTTTAAGAACAAAGTTTTTCAAAGTGCAATTGCAAGAAATTGTGGGATTTCAACATCTACGGTCCATAATATCATCAAAAGGTTCAGAGAATCTGGAGAAATCACTCCACGTAAGCGGCATGGCCGGAAACCAACATTGAATGACCGTGACCTTTGATCCCTCAGACGGCGCTGTATCAAAAACCGACATCAATCTCTATAGGATATCACCACATGGGCTCAGGAGCTCTTCAGAAAACCACTGTCACTAAATACAGTTTGTTGCTACATCTGTAAGTGCAAGTTAAAGCTCTACTATGCAAAGTGAAAGCCATTTATCAACAACATCCAGAAACGCCGCCGGCTTCTCTGGGCCCGAGATCATCTAAGATGGACTGATGGAAAGTGGAAAAGTGTTCTGTGGTCTGACGAGTCCACATTTCAAATTGTTTTTGGAAATATTCGACATCGTGTCATCTGGACCAAAGGGGAGGCGAACCATTCAGATTGTTATCGACGCAAAGTTCAAAAGCCAGCATCTGTGATGGTATGGGGGTGCATTAGTGCCCAAGGCATGGGTAACTTACACATCTGTGAAGGCACCATTAATGCTGAAAGGTACATACAGGTTTTGGAACAACATATGCTGCCATCTGAAGGGAGGAGACCCTGCCCCAAGCGGAGGAGTTCAAGTACCTAGGAGTCTTGTTCACGAGTGGGGGAAGAGTGGATCGTGAGATCGACAGGCGGATCGGTGCGGCGTCTTCAGTAATGCGGACGTTGTACCGATCCGTTGTGGTGAAGAAGGAGCTGAGCCGGAAGGCAAAGCTCTCAATTTACCGGTCGATCTACGTTCCCATCCTCACCTATGGTCATGAGCTTTGGGTCATGACCGAAAGGATAAGATCACGGGTACAAGCGGCTGAAATGAGTTTCCTCCGCCGGGTGGCGGGGCTCTCTCTTAGAGATAGGGTGAGAAGCTCTGCCATCCGGGAGGAACTCAAAGTAAAGCCGCTGCTCCTCCACATCGAGAGGAGCCAGATGAGGTGGTTCGGGCATCTGGTCAGGATGCCACCCGAACGCCTCCCTAGGGAGGTGTTTAGGGCACGTCCAACCGGTAGGAGGCCACGGGGAAGACCCAGGACACGTTGGGAAGACTATGTCTCCCGGCTGGCCTGGGAACGCCTCGGGATCCCCCGGGAAGAGCTAGACGAAGTGGCTGGGGAGAGGGAAGTCTGGGTTTCCCTGCTTAGGCTGTTGCCCCCGCGACCCGACCTCGGATAAGCGGAAGATGATGGATGGATGATGGATGGATGGATATGCTGCCATCCAAGCGCCGTCTTTTTCATGGACGCCCCTGCTTATTTCAGCAAGACAATGCCAAGCCACATTCTGCTTGTGTTACAACAGCGTGGCTTCGTAAAAAAAAAAGTGCGGGTACTTTCTTGGCCCGCCTGCAGTCCAGACCTGTCTCCCCATCAAAAATGTGTGGCGCATTATGAAACGTAAAATACGACAGCGGACTGTTGAACGACTGATGCTCTACATAAAACAAGAATGGGAAAGAATTCCACTTTCAAAAACTTCATCAATTAGTTTCCTCTGTTCCCAAACGTTTATTGAGTGGTGTTAAAAGAAAAGGTGATGTAACACAGTGGTGAACATGCCCTTTCCCAACTACTTTGGAACGTGTTGCAGCCATGAAATTCTAAGCTAATTATTATTTGCAAATAAAAATAAAGTTTATGAGTTTGAACATCAAACATCTTGTCTTTGTAGCATATTCAACTGAATATGGGTTGAAAAGGATTTGCCAATCATTGTATTCTGTTTATATTTACATCTAACACAATTCCATTTCAGATGGAAATGGGGGTTTGTAGGTGTGTTTTGCATGTGTGCGTTACCATTTCCATTCTCCGTTGCGTGTAAACTTGAGAGTGATGGCCACCTCGATTACGAGTAAACCCACACCGGAAGCGAGCACCCAATAGAACGGTCCTTTCACTTGCACCACATGCCATACCGTCACAACGCCGTGGATCATGAACAGGGTGCGGCTGATTAGAGCCAGTAAGACCTTGACCATGTAGCACATGGTTGATGACCTGGGTAGAACATTGTACGGTTTACATTCTGATAATAATAATAAAATAATAATAAGACGTGTAATTATGGTCTTTGCATTTCTAAAAACAAATCAAACTCACAAACAACGTGTGCAACTCTCTTGCTCATTAAGCCTCGTGCGGAAACATCCCCGCTTTTAATTAGCAAACGGAATTTAAGTGTCTGAGCTCAGGGGGGGTATGGGAAACGTGCGAGAATAGAAACAAAGGGATCACTTGCTTATGACATACGATGTCATCCTTTGAATGAGGCGGAACAAAAGCTTTGTTCTTAGATGCATTGTAATACTTTAAAGGGGTCATAATATGATTTTTTTTTCTCCCCGCCTACATTTAAAACACTTCCTTGTGGTCTACATGTCATGATCCGAGGCCGGATTTTGTTTAGTTATGTTCTGTTCCTTGGGTGAATAATGTAAACTCACTACACCGGTTTGTTTTAGCGGTTTAATGGCGCTGTTACTGACAGATATCCGTCAGAACATTACACTACTTCCATCCATCCATTTTCTACCGCTTATTCCCTTTTGGAGTCGCGGGGGGCGCTGGCGCCTATCTCAGCTACAATCGGGCGGAAGGCGGCGTACACCCTGGACAAGTCGCCACCTCATCGCAGGGCCAACATTACACTAATTTATACTAGAAATGGCAACAGCATAGGATGAATGTCCCATAACAAAAAGATAGAGAAAAGGACTATTATCGACTACAGAATACAAAGACGGACATGCGCAATTTTTCAGGATTTATGCAGATCCCAAATACAGATCAGCAGGTACCAGAAGGGAAAGAAAAATTGTTTTTGCATATTATTGCGAAACAAAACGGCAGATAATGTCTTACCTTATACACACACCATAATAATACTTGTATGTCTAATGGGCCGACAATCCATCAAGCGGTCCGGTTTCATAGCTTACCAAAGTCGTAATAAAACATTTTGAGCGATTTCCGAGCGCTGTGTGTAATGTTTTATATTTTCAATGAAACATACAAAATGTTAGTGTTTTTTACTTGAGTCATATTTAGTATCTCATGTGTGACTGCCATCATATTGCAGTCTACACGTATCTCTTATGTTCGACTGCCATCTACTGGTCACACTTATTATTACGCCACATACCAAATAAAATAGTTTCGAGGTCGGTAAGCAAAACCAGAATTATTCCGTGCATTAAGCACACCGGGTTATAAGGCGCACTATTGAGTTTTGAGAAGAAAAAACATATTCTAAGTGCGCCTTATAGTCCAGAAATAATGGTAAGTCTCCATTTAACCATTTGGTAAAGATTACCAAGAAAAACAACGGTAATGCATATGTTACCTAAAGTAAGTCGTTAGTTAGGTCATCAAATATTAAGAGAATGTGGCCACTTTTTCTTGTTTGTTTCCTGTTTGCTTTCGCTTTTACAGTAACTTGCACTTACAGATGTAGCAACAAACTCTATTTAGTGACAGTGGTTTTCTGAAGTGTTCCTGAGCCCATGTGGTGATATCCTTTAGAGATTGATGTCGGTTTTTGATACAGTGCCGTCTGAGGGATCGAAGGTCACGGTCATTCAATGTTGGTTTCCGGCCATGCCGCTTACGTGGAGTGATTTCTCCAGATTCTCTGAACCTTTTGATGATATTATGGACCGTAGATGTTGAAATCCCTAAATTTCTTGCAATTGCACTTTGAGAAACGTTGTTCTTAAACTGTTTGACTATTTTGCTCACGCAGTTGTGGACAAAGGGGTGTACCTCGCCCCATCCTTTCCTGTGAAAGACAGAGCATTTTTTGGGAAGTGAAGTGAATTATATTTATGTAGCGCTTTTTCCTCAAGTGACTCGAAGCGCTTAACATAGTGAAACCCAATATCTAAGTTACAATCAAACCAGTGCGGGCGGCACTGGGAGCAGGTGAATAAATTGTCTTGCCCAAGGACACAACGGTATTGACTAGGATGGCGGTAGTGGTGATCGAACCTGCAACCCTCAAGTTACTGACACTGCCGCTCTACCAACCGAGCTATACTGCCCCTTAGTAGAGTTTTAACTTGCACTTACAGATGTAGCGACCGACTGTAGTTACTGACAGGGGTTTTCTGAAGTGTTCCAGAGACCATGTGGTGATATCCTTTACACACTGATGTCGCTTTTGGATGCAGTACTGCCTGAAGGATAGAAGGTCCGTAATATGATCGCTTACGTGCAGTGATTTCTCAAGATTCTCAGAACCTTTTGATGATATTATGGACCGTAGATGTTGAAATCCCTAAAATCCTTGCAATAGCTGTGTTTTTATACCCAATCATGGCACCCACCTGTTCCCAATTAGCCTGCACACCTGTGGGATGTTCCAAATAAGTGTTTGATGAGCATTCCTCAACTTTATCAGTATTTATTGCCACCTTTCCCAACTTCTTTGTCACGTGTTGCTGGTATAAAATTCTAAAGTTAATGATTATTTGCACACAAAAAAATGTTTATTAGTTTGAACATCAAATATGTTGTCTTTGTAGCATATTCAACTGAATATGGGTTGAAAATGATTGGCAAATCATTGTATTCCGTTTATATTTACATCTAACACAATTTCCCAACTCAAATGGAAACAGGGTTTGTATCTTCAGTACGTGCGAAAACATGCCATTGGCTTGAAAACATTACAAAATGTCCTTCGCCCTCACAAATCCGGTCGCTTTTCACAAGGACAACTGAAGTAGACGAGGACACGATGCCTTTAATGGTGTTTATTTGATGATGGGAGCTCTATAGACAAAATGGATCAATGCTACAAAACTGCAAGGACTGATGGGTAATCGACCCGTGTAAAGCAACACTTTTCATCACCACTTCACCGGCGGCGTGCTTTTAAATGACTCGAGAAAAAAAGTTGAAGGTATTAACACAAGCAGCAAGTAAAGGATTGGCAAAACATTTCCAGGAAGGAAACAGAATAGTATGATATTTAGAGATGTCCGATAATATCGGGTTAAATGCAATAAAATGTAATATCAGAAATTATCAGTATTAGTTTCAAAAAGTACAATTTATGATTTTTTAAAACGCCGCTGTGTACACGGACGTCGAAAGAAAAACAGACCGCCAATAAACCTTAATGACACTGTCCTTGTAATATCTACGGCTTTTCACACACGCAAGTGAATGCAATGCATACTTGGTCAACAGCCATAGAGGTCACACTGATGGAGGCCGTATAAACACCTTTAACACTTTTGCAAATATGTGCCACACTGTGAACCCACACCAAACAAGAATGACAAACACATTTCGGGAGAACATCCGCACCGTAACACAACATAAAAACAACAGAACAAATACCCAGATACCCTTGCAGCACTAACTCTACCAGAACGCTACAATATACATCCCCCCCCCCCGCTACCACCGAACCCCGCCCCTTCAACTCAACCCCACCCACCTCAACCTCCTCATGCTCTCTCAGGGAGAGCATGCCCCAAATTCCAAGCTGCTTATTTGATCTTTGATTAGTATTAGAACCGGCCCGCAGGCCACAGCCGCCTGGTGCTTTTTTTGCATGCACCAATACTCTATCAGTAGGAATTTTCCAAATTAATTCATAAAAATAGGGTCCCACAGTAAATGTTTGGGGTCCCACTTTTTTGCAAGCATTTTAAAAACCAATGATAGACGTTTGCATTATCCTGTAATATCTCACATTCTATATTGTGTTTTGGAAAAAGGTTATCGTGAATGTTACTTAATTCATATCAAAAAACAAAATAATAATACAAAAGAAAACACATTTTTAAGTATGTCAATCTATCAATTAGTCAAAGTTTACTTATACAGCCCTAAATCACAGGTGTCTGAAATGGCTGCAACATATATGTGGAGGGGTGGCGTGGCCTGCGGACCTGCAGCGAAGCAGGGTGTGCCAGATCAGCAACAGGTGTGTAGATGGCCCACTTGGGCCCTCTTATCTAATCACATGTCTCTCTGTTTAAAGGCAGCAGCTGGGGGGGGAGAGAGGAGTTGGAGGTGGACCTTGAGCGCGAGCGAGACAGAGACAGAGGAAGAGACACTTGCTGGAAAGCCCAAACAAAAAGACTTTTAATAAAACAGTGTTCTTAAACCCTGAAAGGGAGCTGTCATGTCGGTGATTGGTGGTCCGAGGAACCCGGAGGAAAGAATCTTCCACAATGTAATATGTAAATGTATTCCGTTATAAACATGTATTTAATTTCTTAATAATAATAATAATGAATCTGTAAAATACTTTACATTTGTTAAAATCTCAAAGTGCTACAAAATATTTTAAAAAAGGTACAAAATAAAAACAGAACGTTAGAATTTATAATAAAAAATTGAAATAGAAATAAAAACATGAAAAACACTAGATAAACACTACATAAAATATAGAAAATAGAAAATGAATGCACTTTCTTCTTTCCTTCATGCATCTAACCTTTACCACTGCCCGTATTTTTTTATTTTTGTATATCAGAATATTTTCAGAATGTGTTCTACTTTTAGCCAAAGTAAGACAAAGGAAAAAAATCTGAAATTGTCTTTATTTTTTTGTTTTAATGCCATGATCTTAATAGTCCGTGTGCACAGATTTTCCTGCCTGCGGCCCCTGAGCTAAATAATGAGTTTGACACCCCTGGTCTAACACATCTGAAATGACTTCTTCTTTAACCTGCTTGTAATGCAGAATCAACACAGCTGAGTGATGCATAGAAGCTCATAAATAAAAGCAGACAGTGATGACACTCAGAACGTTTGCTATACCGCTGTTTAGCCTTCAGATTGTGGCCTTGCATTTAAATTATACTAACGAAATGTATTGGTATTCACGGGTTAAGACCGTTTGGTCTGTGGTGCGTTTTGTTCGTGCTGGTAGACAACATTCGACGACTCATCAAAGTGCATCTTTGTTACTCTTGTCACTGTCACGGCCAGGGCCTTACCTTACCGGCATGTGAGCGATCGGCAATCAGCGCACCTGGTACTGATGAAAGAGAGTTGTATAAATGACCAGTGGACCCAAGGATCCAGGCGGGAACTTAGTTTACCCTTGGTGTACCATAAGCCGAAGACTTATGCTCTCTTTCTCTCTGAGTTTTGCCTCTGTGTCTGACGTCCTTGTTTGTTGTTCCGTAGTTCCTTCCGCAGTCTTACCAGTTGATTCCCCCGTGGTTTTTGGACTGCCTTCCTCGATCCTGGAGTGAAGTGAAGTGAATTATATTTTCATAGCGCTTTTTCTCTAATGACTCAAAGCGCTTTACATAGTGAAACCCAATATCTGATTTTTACATTTAAGCCAGTGTGGGTGGGTGGCACTGGGAGCAGGTGGGTAAAGTGTCTTGCCCAAGGACACAACGGTAGTGACTAGGATGGCGGAAGCGGGGATCGAACCTGCAACCCTCAAGTTGCTGGCACGGCCGCTCTACCCACCGAGCTATACTGCCCCACTGTTTTGGACTCTCTCTCACGCCCTGGACCTTCTGCTTGCCCCATGGACTGACTTCCTGCCTTGTTCCTTCTCCTCGTTTCAACATTTGGTGAGACTCAACAGCTAATTAGTCATACACAGAGTCTTCCACCATACACCCCGTCTGGATATTAGTTCATACTCCATTTCCGTCGTTATTATTAGCATTGTTTGATTATTAGGAATAAACAGAAAGTGCACACGAAGGCGGAAGTACAAAACTGGGCTATGAAACAAAAGACTAGCACAGAGGCTATAACTATAAACATGAAACAAAAACTTGCACTTTGGCATGAATAACAAGAAAACTTACTGTGACAACGGTATAAGAAAAGCAGCCGCCATATATATATACTGTACATGCATATGGTTAGAAAAATAGTGACAGAGAATAGAACAAGGATGGACAATTCAACCCTTAACTCAACAATGAGTAGATGAGTGTTATGTGTGTGTATACATGTAAATAAATGAACACTGAAATTCAAGTATTTCTTTTACATACATATATATATATATATATATATATATATATATATATATATATATATATATATATATATATATATATATATATATTTATATATATATATATATATATATATTTATATATATGTATATAATATACATAATTAATTTTATTTATATATATGTGTATATAATAAAATAAATTATTTATATATATATATATACATAGCTAGAATTCACTGAAAGTCAAGTATTTCTTGGATATATATATATATATATATATATATATATATATATATATACATATATATATATATGAATGTGAGTGTGAATGTTGTCTGTCTATCTGTGTTGGCCCTGCGATGAAGTGGCGACTTGTCCAGGGTGTACTCCGCCTTCCGCCCGATTGTAGCTGAGATAGGCGCCAGCGCCCCCCGCGACCCCGAAAGGAATAAGTGGTAGAAAATGGATGGATGGATATATATATATACATATATATATATATATATATACATATATATATATATATATATATATATATATATATATATATATATAAACAATAAAATACATAGCGCTATACTGCCCCCTGGTGTCTTTGCCGTCATCTCCATTCTGAAAACATAACAGTCACGACTAAATTAATAAAACGCTTGCTCTGAGGTTTTCCATCATTTTCCCTCCTTTTTTACCTACACACATTTGCAACATTTTTGTATATTCTTTATTTTCATGTACATTCTGGGTGTCTCATTCAGTAAAAAAAAAAAAAAATTCCATTCCGTTTTTTTAGGCGGTCTTTCGTAACGTTTTTAGCATTTAATCAGACATTATTGTAAGTTTTTTGTATTAGTGTTCCTAAAAATAGGATATACCGGCCCCCAGATTATTTGTTTTGGTGTACACTGTATTGCCAAAAGTATTTGGCCACCCATCCAAATGATCAGAATCAGGTGTCCTAATCACTTGGCCCGGCCACAGGTGTATGAAATCAAAAGAGCTTCATGGAATGGGTTTCCATGGCCGAGCCGCTGTGTCTAAGCCATACATCACCAAGTCCAATGCAAAGCGTGGGCTTCAGTGGTGTAAAGAACGTCGGAAAACGCTACATTTCAGACAAATTTGGTGGAGGATGATGTATGGTGTGGGGTTGTTTTTCAGGAGTTGGGCTTTGCCCCTTAGTTCCAGTGAAAGGAAATTTGAAATCTCCAGGATATCAAAATATTTTGGACAATTCCATGCTCCCAACCCCTTCTTCTTCCAACATGACTGTGCACCAGTGCACAAAGCAATGTCCATAAGGACATGGATGACAGAGACTGGTGTGGATGAACTTGACTGGCCTGCACAGAGTCCTGACCTGAACCCGATAGAACACCTTTGGGATGAATTAGAACGGAGACTGAGAGCCAGGCCATGTTGAACCTTAGGGGGTAGGAATGGGCAATAACATGTATGGTTCTTTCCTGTCTTCCTTCAAAAGTTTGGTGTGATGTCATCTATTTCCCCACATAGGCAGTGTGGATAGAGACGTGTAAAACTATTGTTTTCCCTAACTCTAAACCTAACCCTAACCCTAACCCTAACCCTAACCTGTTTTTGTCGCCCTGATTCATGATTACTTCAAAACAAATATGGTTAACATTATGAGCAAAAATTGGAAATAATCTCATTTTTCATAGACACCATAGCCTGTGTTTTCTCATGTTCTTTCAGCATTTCCCCAAGCATCTGGACTAAAACATCAGTAGAAGAGGACGCAAAATTGAATACCAGACGCTTACCTTCTTTTCCTCTTCTTTTCTTGCTTGTCTTTCTCCGTCCGTTTTACGGCAGGTTCTGACTCAGTCGTTCTCCTCTCGAGGGTGCTCCTGATTTTCAGGATCACTATTCCATCCCAACTTCCATTAAAATGATTCTTCTTTAAAATCTGGATTAATAAAATAATTGCTGTAAATTTCCTGTGCTCCGTCTGTCCTATTTTGCACAAGTCTATGTGATAAATCTGCACAAAAATGACATGATTCAGAAAGAAGATGCTACCCATACACATATGGCCTGAATTACGGAAGGTTTGCACCAACTAAAACATGTGCAAACTTGAAGCTGGTCTACAGTACTCAACTTGTGCAAAGTGGACTGTGTCTGTTAAGTGAGCAGAATAATGTGTGCAATTCACACTATTATGTTAGATCCACTATTAAATGGACTCTCACACTATTATGTTAGATCCACTATGGACTGGACTTTCACACTATTATGTTAGCTCCACTACGGACTGGACTTTCACACTATTATGTTAGATCCACTATGGACTGGACTCTCACTATTATGTTAGATCCACTATGGACTGGACTCTCATACTATTATGTTAGCTCCACTATGGACTGGACTCTCATACTATTATGTTAGCTCCACTACGGACTGGACTTTCACACTATTATGTTAGATTCACTACGGACTGGACTCTCACACTATTATGTTAGATCCACTATGGACGGGACTGTCACACTATTATGTTAGATCCACTACGGACTGGACTTTCACACTATTATGTTAGATTCACTACGGACTGGACTCTCACACTATTATGTTAGATCCACTATGGACGGGACTTTCACACTATTATGTTAGATCCACTATGGACGGGACTTTCACACTATTATGTTAGCTCCACTACGGACTGGACTTTCACACTATTATGTTAGATTCACTACGGACTGGACTCTCACACTATTATGTTAGATCCACTATGGACGGGACTGTCACATTATTATGTTAGATCCACTACGGACTGGACTTTCACACTATTATGTTAGCTCCACTACGGACTGGACTTTCACACTATTATGTTAGATTCACTACGGACTGGACTCTCACACTATTATGTTAGATCCACTATGGACTGGACTCTCACACTATTATGTTAGATCCACTATGGACGGGACTTTCACACTATTATGTTAGCTCCACTACGGACTGGACTTTCACACTATTATGTTAGATTCACTATGGACGGGACTGTCACACTATTATGTTAGATCCACTACGGACTGGACTTTCACACTATTATGTTAGATTCACTACGGACTGGACTTTCACACTATTATGTTAGCTCCACTACGGACTGGACTTTCACACTATTATGTTAGATTCACTACGGACTGGACTCTCACACTATTATGTTAGATCCACTATGGACGGGACTGTCACATTATTATGTTAGATCCACTACGGACTGGACTTTCACACTATTATGTTAGCTCCACTACGGACTGGACTTTCACACTATTATGTTAGATTCACTACGGACTGGACTCTCACACTATTATGTTAGATCCACTATGGACGGGACTGTCACACTATTATGTTAGATCCACTACGGACTGGACTTTCACACTATTATGTTAGATTCACTACGGACTGGACTCTCACACTATTATGTTAGATCCACTATGGACTGGACTCTCACACTATTATGTTAGATCCACTATGGACCGGACACTCACATTATTTTGTCAGATCCACTATGGACTGGACTCTCATACTATTATGCTAGATCCTTTACGGACTGGACTCTCCCACTATTATGTTAGATCCACTATGGACGGGACTCTCACAATATTATATTAGATCCACTATGGACTGGACTCTCACACTATTATGTTAGATCCACTATGGACTGGACTCACACTATTATGTTAGATCCACTATGGACTGGACTCTCACAATATTACGTTGTGGCTTGTGCAGCCCTTTGAGACACATGGCTATTCTTTTTTTTTTTCAAGCCTATTTGATGATGCACACTCTCTTAGACCAGCGGTGTAAGAAGTCCTTTATTGGTGAGGGGACCAGGCTGGCGTGGAAGAAGGAGACAAAAGACCGTAGATAGCGTCCAAAAGGAAAAAATGAACAGGTGGCAGAGAAAATCGGGCGAGAAAGGGCACGATGGCGACGAGGTGAGAGAGTTATCAGCCATGCAGAAAGGGAGGAACACTTCATCTTGGCGTTTTTGCTGGGGTGCTGTTTAGAGTGCAACACACTCCCCCGGCTGCAGGCAAACAATATTGCGTGCAGGGTGCACTGCACAGCGTGTGTAAGTGCACACTGTTAAACTATCTCTCGCTCATCACCTTTTTATACACTCTCTCTCTTTTTTCACGGTCTTTAAAGCTTACTACTCTCATTTGGGACGGACAGGCTGGAGTAAGTCTCGGCTCCAGCGGTCGCGTATTCGGACTTTGTACAGTCCTTCCTCTTTTGGGCGGCGGCCTGCTTTTACATGGTGTAGGCCACCCAGTAGATCACGTTGACCACGGCAAAGGTGAACGGGAAGACGGCCCTGGCGTAGATGTCGATGGTGTCGGCGTCGATGGGCTTGCAGACGCACTTGGAGCAGCACTTCTTCTTCTTCTTCTTCTCCTCCTCCTCGCCGTCTCTCATCTGCCTGGACCTTCTCCTGGACTCGGACTCCTCCGAGACGCCCTCGCCCGGGATCTCGCTGCCGGAGCGCTGGGCTCGGCTGTGGCGGTTGGAAATGACCACGCCCTGGTTCATGCCGGTGACGGACAGGGAGAACAGGACCATGGCCTGTTTGCCGTTCTTCACGATGGACTGGTGGGACACACAGGGAAACACAGTCTCACTAATCGAGGACAACGTGGACTCAATCCTGGTTTTCAATTACAAACTGGCACACATGGACTCGGACGTGGGTTGTTTTCCCGAGGTGCGAAGCGAATGGAGTGGAAACGGCGATGGCGTTTAAAAGGGAATAAACAAAAAGTGCGCACGAAGGCGGAAGTACAAAAAAACCGGGCTATGAAACAAAAGACTATTACTATAAACATGAAACAAAAACTTGCACGGTGGCATATATAACAAGAAAACTTACTGTGGGGCGGTTTAGCTCGGTTGGTAGAGCGGCCGTGCTAGCAACTTGAGGGTTGCAGGTTCGATTCCCGCTTCCGCCATCCTAGTCACTGCCGTTGTGTCCTTGGGCAAGACGCTTTACCCACCTGCTTCCAGTGCCACCCACACTGGTTTGAATGTAACTTAGATATTGGGTTTCACTATGTAAAGCGCTTTGAGTCACTAGAGAAAAAGCGCTATATAAATATAATTCACTTCACTTCACTACTGTGACAAGGGTATAAGAAAAGCAGCATGAACATCAAGGTGCGTAGCAGGTGATCGAGGGCATGAAGGAGGTGATGTTGCCAGGACAAAGAACAGAAACAGAATGGCTTAAATAATGAACATGGTAAGTGCAAACATGTGTGAGACAAGAAGACAGGGGCGTGACATGAAGACAAAGTTGAAAACTAATGAGTAGTCCTGGTCTGAGTGTCCAAAAAAAACAAAAAATGAACATGACCAAAATAAAACATGATCCATAGGCGTGACACAAACCCCAAAACCAGGGAAGTTGGCACGTTGTGAAAATGGTAGATAAAAACAGAATACAATGATTTGCAAATCCTTTTAAACCTATATTCAGTCGACTAGACTGCAAAGACAGGATACTTAACGTTCCAACTGGAAAGCTTTATTTTTTGCAAATATAAGCTCATTTGGAATTTGATGCCTGCAACATGTTTCAAAAAAGCCGGCACGAGTTGCGAAAAAGACTGAGGAAGTTGAGGAATGCTCATCAAACACTTATTTGGAACATGCTTTTCGTCTACCGTAAAGCAGTTCGTCTGCCAAACAGCAATGTTGTGACACTCTTAAACAGGACAATACTGCCATCTACTGTACATGCATATGGTTGGAAAAACAAGGATGGACAATTCAACCCTTAACTCAACAATGAGTAGATGAGTGTTATGTGTGTGTTTATTTTATATATATATATATATATATATATATATATATATGGGGCTATATGGGGCTTCACGGTGGCAGAGGGGTTAGTGCGTCTGCCTCACAATACGAAGGTCCTGCAGTCCTGGGTTCGAATCCAGGCTCGGGATCTTTCTGTGTGGAGTTTGCATGTTCTCCCCGTGAATGCGTGGGTTCCCTCCGGGTACTCCGGCTTCCTCCCACTTCCAAAGACATGCACCTGGGGATAGGTTGATTGGCAACACTAAATTGAACCTAGTGTGTGAATGTGAGTGTGAATGTTGTCTGTCTATCTGTGTTGGCCCTGCGATGAGGTGGCGACTTGTCCAGGGTGTACCCTGCCTTCCGCCCGATTGTAGCTGAGATAGGCGCCAGCGCCCCCCGCGACCCCGAAAGGGAATAAGTGGTAGAAAATGGATGGATGGATATATATATATATATATATATATATATATGAAATACTTGACTTGGTGAATCTATGAATGTAGCGGTAAATATACTCTTCCCCTCTTAACCACGCCCCGCCCCGCCTCCGACCACGCCCCCTCACCCCCCACCTCCGGAAATCGGAGGTCTCAAGGTTGGCAAGTATGACTTAAGCTGTACATCAAGCGAGAATGGGAAAGAATTCCACTAGAAAAACTTTAAAAAATCGGTCTCCTCAATTCCCAAACGTTTACTGAGTGTTGTTAAAAGGAAAGGCCATGTGACACAGTGGTAAAAATGCCCCTGTGCCAACTTGTGTTGCTGCCATTAAATTTTAAGTTAGTGATTATCTGAAAGGAAAAATGTAGTTTATCAGTCCTAGATGATATATTACTGCCTGTAAGGAAATAATTTAGTTTGTGCCATAATTGCACCGTCCCGCTGAAGCTCAGTGGTCCAGATATTCGTCAGCACAATGGATTAAAAAGCCAGTGGAGGTTTATCCTTGCAAGACAAGCTCATTATTCACTCCTGCAGCTGAAAGAACCCGTTCTGCATGAGTTCCTCACCTCGGAGCCAAGCTTGTTGGCCTTCACCTTGGCCTTCTCTTTGAGTCTGTAGTCGGCGTTGTAATGGGCGAAGGCGTACTCGATCAGCGCGGCGAACACAAACACGTAGCAGATCCAGAAGTAGACGTCCAGCGCCTTGATGGCCGATGCGCGAGGCAAGGAGGAGCGGGCGCTCACCATCAGGGTGGTCATGGTGAGGACAGTGGTGATGCCTGTTGGACCACATCTCATTTTAGTACAACAATGGATTTTTGATAATGCTTTTACAACACCTGCTTTAAGCAAAATCTGCCAAAAAAACAAAAAAAAAAGAGCTTCATTGTTGTAGAAAAAAACACAAAACCAGTGAAGTTAGCACACTGTGTAAATGGTAAATAAAAACAGAATACAATAATTCAACCTATATTCAATTGAATAAATCCCAAAGACAAGATACTTACCGTTTGAACTGGAAAACGTTGTTATTTTTGGCAAATATTACCTCGTTTGGAATTTGATGCCTGCGACGTGTTTCAAAAAAGCTGGCACAAGCGGCAAAAAAGACTGAGAAAGTGGAGGAACGCTCATCAAACACTCATTTGGAACATCCCACAGTTGAACGGGCTCATTGGGAACAGGTGGGTATAAAAGCAGCTTCCATAAAATGCTCAGTCAGTCACAAGCAAGGATTGGGAGAGGGTCACCGCTTTGTGAACAAATGCAGTGGCCCGATTGGTACCGTGCTGCAGAATAATTTTTTATAAAAAAAAAAATGTTTTAAAAAGGGTTTTTTTTTTGTTGTTTTTTTTTATTAAATCAACATAAAAAAACACAATATACACTTACAAATACTGCACCAACCACAAAAAACTCCCTTTTTCATGACAAAAACGTCCCTTTTTCATGACAAAGAAGAAAAAGAAAAAAAAGGGGAAAAAAAGGACCCCCCCCCCGACCCCCGAGCCGCGGGACAAATTATTAAGCGTTGACCGGTCCGCGGATACAAAAAGGTTGGGGACCACTGAACAAATGTGTCAGCAAATTGTTGAACAGTTCGAATAAGAACGACATTTCTCAACCAGAATTTAGGGATTTGACCATCTACGGTTTGTAATATCATCAAAAGGTGCAGAGAATCTGGAGAAATCACTGCAGGTAAGCGGCAATACCCGTGACCTTCGATCCCTCAGGCGGTACTGCATTAAAAAGCGACATCAGTGTGTGAAGGATATCACCACACGGGCTGAGGAACACTGAAAAAATCCACTCTCAGTAACTACAGTTTGTCGCTACATCTATAAGTGCAAGCTAAAACTCTCCTATGTCATGTCTGTGTGATCATGTTTTGTTGATGAGTGGATGAATATTTGCAAAAAATCAAGTTTATCAGTTCAAACATTAAATATCTTGTCTTTGCAGTCTATTCAATTGAATATAAGTTGAAAAGGATTTGCAAATCATTGTATTCTGTTTAAATTTACCATTTACACAACGTGCCAACGTCACTGGTTTTGGGTTCAACACAGAAAACATTAAGCTCTGCTGCAATGAGTGAAATTCCCTTTTTATGTTTCTCACTGATATTCTTAGTTCACCCCTGGCAGACTCAACTTTTTTTTACAAAAAGTCATTTTTTATCTGTTGTGTGTGGCTGTAGTTACATGCATACTGTATCGCTTTAGCAACATGTCCACAAAAAGGATAGGACAGGGGTGGACTACACTCAGCCACTATTTAGTTTATTGACAGGGAGGGTGACTTCTGACAACTCGTGATGTGCGGCTGGATACTGAAATATCGATACTGTCAAGATCTTAAAGCTCGAATATCGGTTGTCAAATCACAAGAATACAATGTAAAGTAACTAAATCGATGAGAACTACTTTTTCTCCCGACTGGATTAGTAGGCAATGCGCCCGCACACAGCGACACATTTGGCTGTGCTCAGTCACTCGGTGTTTTATTTGTTTATTTAGTAAAAAAAAAAAAATACTGGCAATTAAAATGAGGCATTCAGTATTATAAACCAGCAAGTGTTGCAATCCATTTATTGGAGGCTATACAGAGAGGCGGCATACTGTGCAGAGTGAATATAAATAAATGACACATTTACTGCAGAATAATGCCATTATTTGTTTCACCCTGTGATATTATGTCGTTTGAAGACGATTCCCCAAGAGGAGAAACACTTTAAATACACAACCATGTTTTCCCCGACTATAAAAACCTCCCTAAATTCCTTTTTTTTCCCCTTAAAACTCGACGGTGCGCCTTATAACCTGGTGCGCCTAATGTAAGGAATAAGTTTGGTTGAGCTTACTCACCTCGAAGCAATTTTATTTAGTACATGGTGTAATGATAAGTGTGACCAGTAGATGGCAGTCAGACATAAGAGATAAGTGCAGCATGCACTTTGACGGCGATATGTCTGTCATGGCGTGGCTTCGGACCCACAATCCTCCCACGATCCAACACTCTATGTGGCAGCATGCCAGGACATGCCCCCGCACGAGCCGAGCGCTTCACGCCCACGCTTTGAGCATCTGCAGACTGTCAGCAATCAGCGCACCTGACAGAAATCAGGAGGACAGCATAAAGACCAGTCACTCGACGTCCATTGCTTTCGATCCCCTGGGAAGGGGGGGTTGTTACCCTGCCCACATATACGGTCCTCTCCAAGGTTTCTCATAGTCATCATTGTCACGGTCACCGACGTCCCACTGGGGTGAGTTTTCCTTGCCCTAATGTGGGCTCTACCCAGGATGTCGTTGTGGTTTGTGCAGCCTTTTGAGACATTAGTGATTTAGGGCTATATAAATAAACATTGATTGATTGATTGATGACTCCTTGGAACCTACACCAGGATGTCCTTAACTCTCTGTGGTAAGCATTACGTCTCTGGCTTCCCTCTTGTTGTCCTCGCCCCTTGTTCTCCATGTCCTTTTGTCTTGTTGATTCATGTCCCTTGTCTTCCTCGCAGTGCCGGCCTTGTTCCGTGTGCTCGAGCGCTGCTGCACCTCGACCGCCATTCGGATTTTGGACTGCCTCCCTCGATCTTCGACCCTTGCCTGGACACGGACCTTGTCGCTTCTCTCCTGCACCTCGACCTCCTGCCTTTCCCCCAGACTACCTTTGTGCCTCGCCCTCTTGGGTTAGAGTGTCCGCCCCTGAGATCGGTAGGTTGTGAGTTCAAACCCCGGCCGAGTCATACCAAAGACTATAAAAATGGGACCCATTACCTCCCTGCTTGGCACTCAGCATCAAGGGTTGGAATTGGGGGTTAAATCACCAAAAATGATTCCCGGGCGTGGCCACCGCTGCTGCTCACTGCTCCCCTCACCTCCCAGGGGGTGATCAAGGGTGATGGATCAAATGCAGAGAATAATTTCGCCACACCTAGTGTTTGTGTGACAATCATTGCTACTTTAACAACAAAAGCTAATACAAGAAGCACCTGGTCAAAAAAAATAACATTTGCTTAACTGCTGTGGCTGTAGGCAACCTCCTGATGTACTTTTTTTTTTAAAAAGAGCATTTGACTATAGAGAAAGTTAGCTAATCTATTATGCTGGACACTTTTGTCACCTCTAAAATCATATTCATTTGTTACAATTAACTTAATTTAACTAAATAGTTCAATTAAGCCAAATAGTGATACCAACCTAAGGACACACGAGCGGGGACTGCTGATTGGCTGATCCAAAAGGACACCCAGGACATGGCCACCAGCAATATGGACGGCATGTATGACTGGATGATGTAAACTCCTCGGTTACGTCTCAGTTGGAAGCGAAGGCTCAGCCTGGGAAATCTTCCCGCTGAGAAGAAAAGGATAAACAGCGGTTAATTATATTATTTTCAAGAAGAGTGTAATTTTAATAAAGTACAATGCCTACTCTGTAGTCAAAGCTTTTTACTAAAAGCTTTGACTAAAGTGGTGTTGCAGAGTGCATGATCGCTATTGCAACAAGTTAGTCCTCCGGTTCATTCCTTTTGTGCATAGAACATAACCACTGAGGATCAAAGACTAAGCTTCTTCAAAAAGAGAACACCAATGCATGAAAAATGGCGTCGAACTAATAATGGATGCCCACCAGATTTAAAGTTCATTATCTCCGTCACAAAGCGATAGTCTGTGATGGTGAACTGTGACAGCTCCAGTTTTTCCAGACCATGGATGTGCCTCTGACTTTCTGACCAGTGGTACACAATGTCCTCAGAGGAGTAACCGTCTAGAACACATCAAAGGATAAACATTTCGTTAGGCAAACATATTATTTGAAGTACAAGCATGTTCAACAGTCATACTCCGCTATGCCGGTGGACCTCAATCACTGGTCCATGATGCATTTGCTACCAGGTTGCACAGAGACCTTAAGTAATTTATAACGGACCACATTTTCTCCTACTTAACTATCCCCAGTCCCACCAGACGCATCAATAAGTTTGTCCATCCATCCATCCATCTTCTTCCGCTTATCTGAGGTCGGGTCGCGGGACAGCAGCCCAGACTTCCCTCTCCCAGCCGCTTGGCCCAGCTCCTCCCGGGGGATCTCGAGGCTTTCCCAGGCCAGCCGGAGACATAGTCTTCCCAACGTGTCCTGGGTCCTCCCCGTACCGGTCGGACGTGCACGAAAAACCTCCCTAGGGAGGCGTTCGGGTGGCATCCTGACCAGATGTCCGAACCACCTCATCCGGCTCCTCTCGATGTGGAGGAGCAGCGGCTTTAGTTTGAGCTTGGATGACAGAGCTTCTCACCCTATCTCGAAGGGAGAGACCCTTGTGAGGAAACTCATTTCGGCCGCTTGTACCCGTGATCTTGTCCTTTCAGTCATAACCCAAAGCTCATGACCATAGGTGAGGATGGGAACGTAGATCGACTGGTAAATTGAGGGCTTTGCCTTTCGGCTCAGCTCCTTCTTCACCACAACGGATCGATACAGCGTCCGCATTACTGAAGACGCCGCACCGATCCCCCTGTCGATCTCACGATCCACTCTTCCCTCACTCGTGAACAAGACTCTGAGGTACTTGAACTCCTCGACTTGGGACAGGGTCTCCCCCCCCCCAACCCGGAGATGGCACTACACCCTTTTCCGGGCGAGAACCATGGACTCGGACTTGGAGGTGCTGATTCTCATCCCATTCGCTTCACACTCGGCTGCGAACCGATCCAGTGAGAGCTGAAGATCCTGGCCAGATGAAGCCATCAGGACCACATCATCTGCAAAAATCAGATACCTATTCCTGCAGCCACCAAACCACAGACCCTCAACACATTGACTGCGCCTAGAAATTCTGTCCATAAAAGTAATGAACAGAATCGGTGACAAAGAACAGCCTTGGCGGAGTCCAACCCTCACTGGAAACGGGTCCGACTTACTGCCGGCAATGCGGACCAAGCTCTGGCACTGATCGTACAGGGAGCGGACCGCCACAATCAGACAGTCCGTTACCCCGGACTCTCTGAGCACTCTCACAGGACTTCGAATGCCTTCACCAAGTCCACAAGGCACATGTAGACTGGTTGGGCAAACTCCTCCAGGACCCTGCCGAGAGTATAGAGCTGGTCCACAGTTCCACGACCAGGACGAAAAAACCACACTGTTCCTCCTGAATCCCAGGTTCGACTACATAGATACATTATAAAACTCCTGATAGGAAGTTGCTATTTGCTAGATTTGTTACATCTTTCTTACATGGGACAATGCACATTAATAAACATATGAAACGTAAAGGTGCCAAATCGCAGCCAAGAGCTAGGTTCCAGATGCACTCCGTGGCAGGTTGAGGATCTAAGATCAGGGCAGATCAGGAACAAGGTGACCATAGGAGTTGATGGAGAAGTACTACGTTAAAGTGCAGGTATTATTGCACATCGTCCTATTACATAAATAGTTCGCAATTACGGATGTATTTAAGCATGGAAAATTGGCCCAAAAAAAGATAACATTAGTGTACCTACGCATGAAATATTGCACAAAATAATGAAAATAGAAATCCACAGAAATATATTGGAACTAATGTCAAGTATTTCTAGCGTTCTTATATATCCATGCTCTTGTGACTTTAAGGTTTTACTACTTACGTATAAAATACTACACGTTCGAGCTCCAGCCTAACTTGCCGATTGTATTGTACCATATGTCCCGGCAAGAAATCTGCGTTCAAAGAACTCCGGCTTATTAGTGATTCCCAGAGCCCAAAAAAAGTCTGCGGGCTATAGAGCGTTTTCCATTTGGGCTCCAGTACTCTGGAATGCCCTCCCGGTAACAGTTAGAGATGCTACCTCAGTAGAAGCATTTAAGTCTCACCTTAAAACTCATTTGTATACTCTAGCCTTTAAATAGACTCCCTTTTTAGACCAGTTGATCTGCCCCCTCTCCCTTGTGGAGGGGTTGGACGGGGGGGGACACAGGTCCGGTGGCCATGGATGAAGTACTGGCTGTCCAGAGTCGGGACCCAGGTTGGACCGCTCGTCCAGAGTCGGGACCCAGGTTGGACCGCTCGCCTGTGTATCGGTTGGGCACATCTCTGCGCTGCTGATCCGCCTCCGCTTGGGTTGGTTTCCTGCTGGCTCCACTATGGACGGGACTCTCGCTAATATATTGGATCCACTTTGGACTGGACTCTCACCGTTATGTTAGATCCACTACGGATATCATGTTAGACCCGCTCGACATCCATTGCTTTCGGTTCCCTAGGGAGGGTGGGGTTGGGGGTTTCCCACATATGCGTTCCTCTCCAAGGTTTCTCATAGTCATCATTGTCACCGACGTCCCACTGGGTGTGAGTTTTTCCTTGCCCTTATGTGGGCTCTACCGAGGATGTCGTTGTGGTTTGTGCAGCCCTTTGAGACACTAGTGATTTAGGGCTTTATAAATAAACATCGATTGATTGATTGATTGATTGATTGTCCTTGAATGTGATGTATCACCTATAACCCGTCAGATACTAAAGCCAAAAAACAAAGCCTACTACTAGCAAAAATGGGTAAAAAAAACAAGTCTATGGAGAACTGTATTTGCAAAGGGAAAAGGCCAGGAGCTCCCACTAATTCAACGGTATGGTGAGTTTTTTCATTTTTTCATTTTCCATGCTGGTCCGTGAAAATAATGCCTACATCAAACCGGTCCCTGGTGCAAAAAATGTTGGGGACCCCTGCTCTATGCCATCCATCCATCCATTTACTACCGCTTATTCCCTGTTGGGGTGGCGTGGGGCGCTGGCGCCTATCTCAGCTACAATCGGGCGGAAGGCGGGGTACACCCTGGACAAGTCGCCACCTCATCGCAGGGCCCCTGCTCTATGCTGTATATGTTAATGCAGATTATATCCTTTAAAGTTTTATAATCCTGAGACCTGTGGTTTTCAAACTTTCTATCACCAAGCACATGGGCTTCACGGTGGCAGAGGGGTTAGTGCGTCTGCCTCACAATACGAAGGTCCTGCAGTCCTGGGTTCGAATCCAGGCTCGGGATCTTTCTGTGTGGAGTTTGCATGTTCTCCCCGTGACTGCGTGGGTTCCCTCCCACTTCCAAAGACATGCACCTGGGGATAGGTTGATTGGCAACACTAAATTGGCGCTAGTGTGTGAATGTGAGTGTGAATGTTGTCTGTCTATCTGTGTTGGCCCTGCGATGAGTTGGCGACTTGTCCAGGGTGTACCCCGCCTTCCGCCCGATTGTAGCTGAGATAGGCGCCAGCGCCCCCCGCGACCCCGAAAGGGAATAAGCGGCAGAAAATGGATGGATGGATC
The DNA here is from genome assembly GCF_033978795.1 of Nerophis ophidion. NCBI lineage: Eukaryota > Metazoa > Chordata > Actinopteri > Syngnathiformes > Syngnathidae > Nerophis > Nerophis ophidion. The sequence continues at coordinate 72,062,365 of NC_084616.1, read as the reverse complement.
TATCACCAAGCACTGCCTCCAAAAAAAAAAATGTGTCTCTCCAAACACCACCATAATGACTAACATAAAAATAGATTAGCGTAGTAGGCCTAGGTATTCATTTAAAACAAGGAATAGGTTAAATTTAACAAGTGTATTAAATATTTTTGTCATATCTGTCCGTGGTTTTGTATGGCTATACTATCCTGAGCATCCCCAATCTCGTTAGTTCCCGAAGCTAAGCAATGTCTGGCCTGGTTAGTACTTGGATGGGAGACTGCCCAGGAATACCAGGTGCTGTTTGACCTTCGGACTCTTTAAGTTCCTGTTTTTTTTTCACTCCCTTGTTTTGTTTCCATGGTTACCCATTGGTTTCACCTGCCGCACCTGTGTAATCATGTCACTGTTACTTAAGCGTGTCTTTTTCTGTTGGTCGGCCTGGCGTCAACAGGATCTTTTCTTGCTCTGTGCTGACTTTGTTCCTGCCTTGCCATAGTTTCCTGCTTCATGCCTTGCCAAGTAAGTTTTGTTTGATTTATGTTCATAGTCTGTTTATGCGTTAGTTTTGTTCCTTAGCCCAAGTTGTGCCTCCGCTGTGAGCGCTTTTTGTAGTTAAAATTAAATCGTGTTTTTACCAAAACGCCATGTCCCGAGTAGCCCGTCTGCCTTCCTGGGAGAACGACCCCCCCCCCCATCTTGACAATTTTGGGCCACTGTAACATTACACTCAGTTTAAACAGCAACACTGTCGTTCAGTGTTTTTCAAACACTGTGCCATGGGAGATTATCTAATTTCATTTATTTGGGTTAAAAATATTTTTTGTAAACCAGCAATTAAAGTCTGCAAATGTTGTGTTGTTGTTGAGTGTCGGTGCTGTCTAGAATTTGTCAGAGTAACTGTGTAACACTCTTCCATATCAGTAAGTGGTAGAAGGTAGCTAATTGCTTTTGTAGACGTCGGAAACAGCGGGAGGCAGGGTGCAGGTAAAAATGTGTTTCATGCTAAAACCAAAAATAAACAAAAGTTGAGTGCCCCTAAGAAATGGTATTGAAGTTTAGGGAAGACTATGTGGAACGAAACTAAAACTGAACTGGCTACAAAGAAAATAAAAACAGAATGCTGGATGACAGCAAAGACTTACTGTGGAGCGAAGACGGTGTCCACAATGTACATCCGAACATGACAAGACAATTGACAATGTCCCCACAAAGAAGGATAAAAACAACTGAAATATTCTCGGCTGCTAAAACAAAGTAGAAGTGGGAAATATCGCTCAAAAGAAGACACGAAATTGCTTAAAGGGGAACATTATCACCAAACCTATGCAAGCGTCAATATATACCTTGATGGTGCAGAAAAAAGACCATGTATTTTTTTAACCGATTTCCGAACTCTAAATGGGTGAATTTTGGCAAATTAAACGCCTTTCTGTTTATCGGTCTTTTAGCGATGACATCAGAACGTGACGTCACCGAGGTAACACACCCGCCATATTCATTTTCACATTACAAACACCGGGTCTCAGCTCTGTTATTTTCTGTTTTTTCGACAATTTTTTGGAACCTTGGAGACATCATGCCTCGTCGGTGTGTTGTCGGAGGGTGTAACAACACTAACAGGGAGGGATTCAAGTTGCACCACTGGCAAGAAATCTGCCGCCAGACCCCCATTGAATGTACCAAAGTGTCTTCGCATTTGACCGGCGATGCTAAGACAGACGTGGCACAGAGATGTATGGATAACCTGCAGATGCATTTGCAACGACGAAGTCAACAAAATCACAAAAGTGAGTTTTGTTGATGTTGTTGACTTATGTGCTAATCAGACATATTTGGTCACGGCATGACTGCCAGCTAATCGATGCTAACATGCCACGCTAATCGATGCTAACATGCTATTTACGCTAGCTGTACGTACATTTGAAACTAAATACCCACATTTAATGCGAAACAAACACTTACCAATTGACGGATTTAAGTTGCTCCAGTGTCACAAGATGCGAAAGTCCTGATCGTTTGGTCCGCACATTTTACCGGCGATGCTAATAAGGCAGCCATGCTATGGGCCACTTCATTAGGTACACCCACGCTATGGCCGAATAGCGTCAATAGCTATTCGCTCAATAGTTTCAATTTCTTCTTCAATTTCGTTTTCGCTATCTGCCTCCATACTCCGACCATCTGTTTCAATACATGCGTAATCTGTTGAATCGCTTAAGGCGCTGAAATCCGAGTCTGAATCCGAGCTAATGTCGCTATATCTTGCTGTGGTAACCGCCATGTTGTTTGTATTGGCAGCACTGTATGACGTCACAGGGAAATGGATAGTGGTTTCGAAGATAGCGAAAATAAGACACTTTAAAGCTTTATTTAGGGATATTCCGGGACCGGTAACATTTTGAAAAAAACTTTAAAAAATACAAAAAGCCACTGGGAACTGATTTGTATTGTTTTTAACCCTTTTGAAATGTTGATAATGTTCCCCTTTAAGGAAAATACTAAAAAAAAGAGAAAAAGCCACCAAAATAGGAGCGCAAGACGAGAACTAAAACACTAGACAAAGGAAAACGGGAAAAATGTCAAAATAAGTCAGGGCGTGATGTGACAGGTGGTGACAGTACAGCTACTTTGAGACAAGAGCTATAGTGATGCATGGTTGGTTATGTTTTAAAAGTCATATCCAACAATTGCGACAACAACTTTTTACAGTCAACTGAGTTTTTTTTTTTTTTTTTTTTCTGCTGGTTGTGTGCCTTTGCATTTTTTCAACGCCAAAAATGTGTCTCGGCTCAAAAAAGGTTGAAAAACCGTGCGGTAGTTGAATATAAGAAAATAAAGCACTGTACTTTAATCAAGTGATTCTTCGGTGCACCACTAGATGGAGCCTGTGTACCACACATACTGTACTGCAATCATTGCATTAGACGTGTGGTCAAAATGACATGTAGACAAAAAGTTGTTAACCTCTGACATATTGCTTAATAGTTTGTTGTTGCTCAAATTGTACACATGTGCTTGTCAGTCCCCTAAAGATGTGTACTAAATCTTGCAAAACACTCTAAAGCTAAAGAAGATGTTTTGTTTTGTTATGTGAGAAATTTCAAGCAAATCCAATAAATGGGGTAAAACAGTACATGGCCAGATCTGCTAAGATCAAACTAAATGTTTTTGTTCTTTGCCTTTTCATATATTTTAAGCTCAGTTGCAATAATTGATTGACATGGACCCTGACTTAAATAAGTTGAAAAACTTATTCAGGTTTTACCATTTAGTGGTCAATTGTATGGAATATGTACTGTACTGTGCAAATTTACTAATAAAAGTTTCAATCAATCAATCAATAGAGTTGCTGTGAAAAAAAACAATGGCACAGTTTTCCATTCCATTTACAGTAATATGCTGTAAAAAGATAAAATAAAAATACGTGTTGAGCGGTGGAGCCGACAGTCCGACAGAGAAGAGGCGGTGAGGATGGCGAGCGAGCGGCGAGGCGGGGCGTGCTGGGAGCGACACCACAATTGAGATCAGGTGTGTGGATTGCGCACCTGGATACGATTAATGAATCCTCTCGCACTGTTTAAAAGAGCGGCAGCCGTGAACGTCGGGGAGAGAGGTGAAGAAATGACGACGGAACGAGACGATGCGCATGCAACCCGGAAGAGAGCGAGAGACAGACGACACGGGCGACTGAAAAGAAACCCGAAAAAGACTTTTCTTATTGGAAAATAAAGAAAGTCAACACTGCTCAAAGCCATGTCCTTCCTTGGTGGTCCCTGGAACCCGCACGAGTCGTTCACAATACGGTAAAAGTTTGACGACTGAGCTGCTTTTTTTTTTATTAGTAAAATCTGTTCTTTCCTTTTTTTTTTTTTTAAGTGAACATGAAAAAAGATACAATATTGGATTGGAATGTATACATTTTAAACTGTGTTATTATTCACCGTTACAAGCAGCTGCCCTTAACTGTAATGTGGCCCTCCATGAAAACGAGTCCGACACGCCTGCTTTACAGTATTTTGCATCTTGAGTCAACTTCAAAAAAGGCAGATTAAGGAAGAAAGACAAATCATAAGAAGTGAAAGTGAGCGTACAGCTTTCAAGGTCGAACATGCATTCCTGCTCGTCCATGGGATACTTGGTCAGATCCATAGAGGCGGGGAGGAGGCGGGGATGGTGAGCGAGCGGCGAGGCGGGGCGTGCCGGGAGCGACACCACAATTGAGATCAGGTGCGTGGATCGCGCACTTGTGTACGATTAATGAATCCTCTCGCACTGTTTAAAAGAGCGGCAGCCGTGAATGTCGGGGAGAGAGGTGAAGAAATGACGGAACAAGACGAAGCGCATGCAACCCGGAAGAGAGCGAGAGGCAGACGACACGGGCGACTGAAAAGAAACCCGAAAAAGACTTTTCTTATTGGAAAATAAAGAAAGTCAACAGTGCTCAAAGCCATGTCCTTCCTTGGTGGTCCCTGGAACCCGTACGAGTCGTTCACAATTAGGTAAAAGTTTGACGACTGAGCTGCTTTTTTTTTTTTAATAGTAAAATCTGTTCTTTCTTTTTTTTTTTAAGTGAGCATGAAAAAAGATACAATATTGGATTGGAATGTATACATTTTAAACTGTGTTATTATTCACCGTTACAAGCAGCTGCCCTTAACTGTAATGTGGCCCTCCATGAAAACAAGTCCGACACGCCTGCTTTACAGTATTTTGCATCTTGGGTCAACTTTAAAAAAGGCAGATTAAGGAAGAAAGACAAATCGTAAGAAGTGAAAGTGAGCGTACAGCTTTCCAGGTCGAACATGCACTCCTGCTCGTCCATGGGATACTTGGTCAGATCCATGTCACAGGCCACTGTTGACGTGATTCTGCGAAGGAAACAATAAATAAAAATAGTTCAATATCATTTTTTAAAATAAATTAAACACATATATATGATCACCAACTATTCACCGTAACTCTGCCTGTGAGTTACAGAGTAGGACGGCTTCTTTGTTTAGCAACACTGCAACAAGACTCTTAAAGGGGAACATTATCACAATTTCAAAAGGGTTAAAAACAATAAAAAATAGTTCCCAGTCGCTTGTTGTATTTTTTTGAGTTTTTTTCAAAATTTTACCGGTCCCGGAATATCCCTAAATAAAGCTTTAAAGTGCCTTATTTTCGCTATCTTCGAAACCACTATCCATTTCCCTGTGACGTCATACAGTGCTGCCAATACAAACAACATGGCGGTTACCACAGCAAGATATAGCGACATTAGCTCGGATTCAGACTCGGATTTCAGCGGTTTAAGCGATTCAACAGATTACGCAAGTATTGAAACAGATAGTCGGAGTGTGGAGGCAGATAGCGAAATTGAAGCTATTGAGCGAATAGCTATTGACGCTATTCGGCCATAGCGGCCCATAGCATGGCTGCCTTATTAGCATCGCCGGTAAAATGTGCGGACCAAACGATCAGGACTTTCGCATCTTGTGACACTGGAGCAACTTGAATCCGTCGATTGGTAAGTGTTTGTTTCGCATTAAATGTGGGTATCTAGTTTCAAATGTACATACAGCTAGCGTAAATAGCATGTTAGCATCGATTAGCGTAGCATGTTAGCATCGATTAGCGTAGCATGTTAGCATCGATTAGCTGGCAGTCATGCCGTGACCAAATATGTCTGATTAGCACATAAGTCAACAACATCAACAAAACTCTCCTTTGTGATTTCGTTGACTTAATCGTTGCAAATGCATCTGCAGGTTATCCATACATCTCTGTGCCATGTCTGTCTTAGCATCGCCGGTCAAATGTGCAGACACTCTGGCAAATTCAATGGGGGTCTGGCGGAAGATTTCTTGCCAGTGGTGCAACTTGAATCCCTCCCTGTTAGTGTCGTTACACCCTCCGACAACACACCGACCAGGCATGATGTCTCCAAGGTTCCAGAAAATAGTCGAAAAAACGGAAAATAACAGAGCTGAGACCCGGTGTTTGTAATGTGAAAATGAATATGGCGGGTGTGTTACCTCGGTGACGTCACGTTCTGACGTCATCGCTAAAAGGCCGATAAACAGAAAGGCGTTTAATTTGCCAAAATTCACCCATTTAGAGTTCGAAATCGGTTAAAAAAATACATGGTCTTTTTTTCTGCAACATCAAGGTATATATTGACGCTTGCATAGGTTTGGTGATAATGTTCCCCTTTAAGTTGTAAGCCATGAAACGGAAATAAGGGCACTAAAAATACAAGTTATTGTACTTGAGTATTGGATAAAAATGTCAATTTTGTGGCCCAGATGTTGATGACCACAATACACATTTTTAGCAGGTGAAGGAGGGATGGTACACCGTGGCAGGAACTGCGGTGTTGTGATGCAAAAATGCATATTGAAATTTTTTTTTTCATACAGGAGGTACATTCATCCATCCATCTTCTTCCGCTTATCCGAGGTCGGGTTGCGGGGGCAGCAGCCTAAGCAGGGAAGCCCAGACTTTCCTTTCTCCATCCACTTCGTCTAACTCTTCCCGGGGGATCCCGAGGCATTCCCAGGCCAGCTGGGAGACATAGTCTTCCCAACGAGTCCTGGGTCTTCCCTGTGGCCTCCTACCGGTTGGGTGTACCCTAAACACCTCCCTAGGGAGGCGTTCGGGTGGCATCCTGACCAGATGCCCGGACCACCTCATCTAGCTCCTCTCGATGTGGAGGAGCAGCGGCTTTACGTTGAGTTCCTCCCGGATGGCAGAGCTTCTCACCCTATCTCTAAGGGAGAGTCCCGCCACACGGCGGAGGAAACTCATTTCGGCCGCTTGTACCCGTGATCTTATCCTTTCGGTCATGACCCAAAGCTCATGACCATAGGTGAGGATGGGAACGTAGATCGACCGGTAAATTGAGAGCTTTGCCTTCCGGCTCAGCTCCTTCTTCACCACAACGGATCGATACAACGTCCGCATTACTGAAGACGCCGCACCGATCCGCCTGTCGATCTCACGATCCACTCTTCCCTCACTCGTGAACAAGACTCCTAGGTACTTGAACTCCTCCACTTGGGGCAGGGTCTCCTCCCCAACCAGGAGATACAGTCCTGGTCAATATGTTTGGAGGAGAAAAGGTGAGGCTTTTAATCCCAGGAACACCGTCCCTACACTGCAGAAAGTCAGTGTTCAAAATCAAGAAAAAAAAAATACAAAAACGAGGGGTATTTTATTTGAACTAAGGAAAATTATCTGCCAATAGAACAAGAAAATTTAGCTTTTCAAGACTTTCCACGACCAAAGCCCGGATAAACGGTAGAAGACGGATGGATGGGTGATTAAACACAGAAAAAGTTGTATTACACATGTGTTATACATCAATCTCATAGTAATAAGAGTTGTAAAGTGCCTTGGGCATTCTATAATGCATTGTGAATGTAATGCAGCTGTTGTATTGAAGTGGGAATAGCAGACTTCCTGTTGATTTGAGTTGGGGGTGGTCAGTGTATGAAATATAGGTCTCAGTGAGACTTACATTGAGGATTTTGTTTCATGTGTGTATGACAGTCCTACATTGAGTTAGCAGCAGTTTTGTCTGAGCAAGAAGCCGCCATTGTGTGACAGCAGTTCTCGAGTTCTCCCCAAACATTTTTTGGGGGAAAAAAAAAAAACAGCTGTTACCTGCTGCTGTACAGAATAACCCCGTTGGGCTGCAGGCGGATGAGTTTGTTCTCCACCGTGACGTCGTGGAACCAAGCGGATTTGGCGTTGACGATGAAGGTGTCGGGCAGCCAGAGCTTGTCCACGAAGCGACTGTCCAATCCCAGCGTCTTGTTTGTGTGGTTGTAGGACAGGCGGTCATCGTGCCAGCTTTGGCGCAGGAACACGGTCATGGTGTACTCCTGCCAAGTATCACACACACACACACACACACACTCGTCTGAGTCATGGATGCACCAACAGTCTTGGAGGTACCGAACCCTACCAGTTAAATACGCGCATTTACCAAACCTGTCTTTTTTTTTTCAAATTCAAGACAAAGTTACCGTATTTTTTGGAGTATAAGTCGCACTGGAGTATAAGTCGCATTTTTGGGGGAAATGTATTTGATAAAACCCAACACCAAGAATAGACATTTGAAAGGCAATTTAAAATAAATGAAGAATTGTGAACAGGCTGAATAAGGGTACGTTATATCAGTGGTCCCCAACCTTTTTGTATCCGCGGACCGGTCAACGCTTAATTTGTCCCGCGGCCCGGGGGGTGTCCTTATTTTTTTTTTTTTTTTTTATTTCTTCTTTGTCATGAAAAAGGGAGATTTTTGTGGTTGGTGCACTAATTATAAGTGTATATTGTGTTTTTTATGTTGATTTAATTTTAAAAAAAAATGTTGCGTTATATGAGGCATAAATAATCAATTAAGAAGGTGCCTGGTATGTTAACGTAACATATTATTATGGTAAGAGTCATTCAAATAACTATAACATATAGAATATGCTATACGTTTACCAAACAATTTGTCACTCCTAATCGCTAAATCCCATGAAATCTTATACGTCTAGTGCAGGGGTGCCCATTACGTCGATCGCGAGCTACCAGTCGACCGCGGGGGGTGTGTCAGTCGATCTCCAGCCAGGCTTTTAAAAAAATACACCTAAAAATGAGTGATCATCAATCTTCACCAAGACGTCACTTAAATGACATTCACGGTACCGGAGGGTCTTGTGAGATGACGCTGGCTGCTGCAAGATCATTATTATGAAAATATGACCGAGAGGAAGGCGAGAAACACTTTTTATTTCAACAGACTCTCGCGCCGTACCTTCCGTCAAAACTCTAAAGGCCGACTGCACATTTCCTATCTTCACAATAAAAGCCCTGCTTCATGCTGCCTACGCTAACTAAATACAGAGTCTCGGAAAACTGGCGTGCACAAGCGATCCCTCTTATTTTGTTAGCGCAGGCAGCATGAAGCAGGGCTTTTATTGTGAAGGTAGGAAATGTGCAGTCGGCCTTTAGAGTTTTGAGGGAAGGGACGGCGCGAAAGTCCGTTGAAATAAAAAGTGTTTCTCGCCTTCCTCTCTGTCATTTTTTCATAATAATGAACTGGCAGCAGCCAGCGTCATCTCACAAGACCCTCGGGTGCCGTGAATGTCAATCAAGCAAGCTACGGGATTTGCCGCCAATGTTTTTCTTGTAAAGTGTATGGAAGCTGGATGAATTAGATGCCAAAAACCAACCACTTTCATGTGGTATTGTACAGAAAGGACAACTTTTTTTCTCCTCCATTTGAAAATGTGGGCGTTATCATCATTACTGTCTGATTCCAATCAATGCAAGTCATCAGAATCAGGTAATACACCAACTTATATTCTTGTCTTCGTGAAAGAAAGACATCTATATGTGTTACACATGCTTGTATTATCATTAAACACATTTAACTTGTTTACAAAAATGTCTCTTTCATAAATAAATAAATATAAATGATATATATAAATGAGGTAGATCCCCTCGAGTTGGTCAATTGAAAAGTAGCTCGCCTGCAGAAAAAGTGTGGGCACCCCTGGTCTAGTCTCTTACGTGAATGAGCTAAATAATATTATTTGAAATTTTACGGTAATGTTTTAATAATTTCACACAAGTCGCTCCTGAGTATAAGTCGCACCCCCGGCCAAACTATGAAAAAAACTGCGACTTATAGTCCGAAAAATACGGTATGTGTTTTTGGTAACACTTTAGTATGGGGAACCTATTCTAAGTAACAAAGACATAATTTAGAGTTATTTGGTTAAGGTTAGGGTAAGGCATTAATAAGTACTTAATAATGACTAGTTAAGAGCCAATATGTTACTAATTTGCATGTTAATAAGCAACTAATTGATGGTGAATATATTCCCCATACTAAAGTGTTACCATGTTTTTTTTTTACTGGTGTTAGGGTTAGGGTTAGACACAATTATCTCGCTGCCCTTTTGTGTCGGAATTCATGTTTTTTCTCAATGAACCGCAGCTCCCCAGTGATGGCTGGTCTCATGCAGCCTCAGACCCCTGACGCGTCTACCACTGTGCTTGATTGTAGGCAAGACACAAGTATCTTGCTACTTACGTGTTTTGGAATTAATTTTTGAACCACGACACCCCAGTGTCGGAAGCACTCGTGCAGCCCTAAATTGTGACACTACCATCACCACACTTCCCTACAGCCCTGAAACAGGCTATGACACCATTCTTTATTCTAGGTATGACAGTATTATAATGCTGCTCACTTGTGTTTAAATTCATGACTTCCCTCAATGAACTACTGAACCCAGTGCTAGCAGCTCTCATGCTACCCCAGACTGGGATACTCCAGTACCACCGCTTGACTGCGGTCCAGAAACAATAATCTTGCAGCCCATTTGTGTTGGACTACATGTTTTCTCTCAATGACCCCCCCAGGTCCCCAGTGCTGGAAGCACTCATGCAGCCCCATGTTAGAATAATTATATATAAGTTATCACACAACTCTTAGGGAACTCCTGAATAAATAGAGGAGCACGGGAGCTGTGCCTTAGAGCGTGGTTGGAGACTGTGACTGAGTGTACAGCCCCAAACCTTTCTCCTCATGAGCTAAATTGAACTGCGTCCCTGCGGGATTCCTTGCTTCTTGTCTTGTGAAATAGTTTGGTGTTTGAACCTGCCACCCCAGCCCCTACCACTACCACCACGCTTGATCGTAGGCGAGACACAATTATCTCGCTGCACTTTGGTGTCGGAATTCATGTTTTTTCTCAATGAACCGCAGCTCCCCAGTGATGGCTGGTCTCATGCAACCTCAGACCCCTGACGCTTCTACCACTGTGCTTGATTGTAGGCAAGACACAAGTATCTTGTTACTCACGTGTTTTGGAATTAATTCCGAAACACGACACCCCAGTGTCGGAAGCACTCGTGCAGCCCCAAATTGTGACACTACCATCACCACACTTCCCTACAGCCCTGAAACAGGCTATGACACCATTCTTTATTCTAGGTATGACAGTATTATAATGCTGCTCACTTGTGTTGGAATTCCTGACTTCCCTCAATGAACTACTGAACCCAGTGCTAGCAGCTCTCATGCTACCCCAGACTGGGATACTCCAGTACCACCGCTTGACTGCGGTCCAGAAACAATAATCTTGCAGCCCATTTGTGGTGGACTACATGTTTTCTCTCAATGACCCCCCCAGGTCCCCAGTGCTGGAAGCACTCATGCAGCCCCATGTTAGAATAATTATATATAAGTTATCACACAACTCTTAGGGAACTCCTGAATAAATAGAGGAGCACGGGAGCTGTGCCTTAGAGCGTGGTTGGAGACTGTGACTGAGTGTACAGCCCCAAACCTTTCTCCTCATGAGCTAAATTGAACTGCGTCCCTGCGGGATTCCTTGCTTCTTGTCTTGTGAAATAGTTTGGTGTTTGAACCTGCCACCCCAGCCCCTACCACTACCACCACGCTTGATCGTAGGCGAGACACAATTATCTCGCTGCCCTTTGGTGTCGGAATTCATGTTTTTTCTCAATGAACCGCAGCTCCCCAGTGATGGCTGGTCTCATGCAGCCTCAGACCCCTGACGCTTCTACCACTGTGCTTGATTGTAGGCAAGACACAAGTATCTTGTTACTCACGTGTTTTTGGAATTCATTTTTGAACCACAGCACCCCAGTGTCGGAAGCACTCGTGCAGCCCTAAATTGTGACACTACTATCACCACACTTCTCTCCAGCCCAGAAACAATTATCTCGCTACTCATTTGTGTTACAATTCTGTTTTTTTTCCAAAATGCTGACACAATTATCCCCCCCTCTGACCCCCCACCCGCCTAGCAGCAGCACTCATGCAGTCCCAAACCATGACACTAGTACCACCACACTTAACTGTATCAAGACACAATTGTTTTACCAGCTATATTATTACTATTACTATTATATTAGTGGCTGTGTTTCAGTGGGCAGTACACCTTTACCGCCATGCAAGCTGTACACTGACTACTCTGAAATATATGCAAGTTTACTTGTTATAGTGTGGTCCCTTAAGAAGATGCACTGGAAGGAAAATGTTTGCTGAAATGTAAGGACTACTTGGTTTTATGACTTAAACAACTACTCATGCTGCCAAATATGATTCCTTCTTAATGTACTCTTTTATTTATTTTTTTATTTTGTTTTATTTTATTTAGGAGACCAAGCAGTTTATTTATTTCTAGCCCAGGTGTGTCAAAAGTGTGTTTTTCAAGTATAGAAATTAACCTGCAATATTTGAATGAAAGAAACTGCTGTTTTAAATGTGTCCACTAGATGTCGCAATGAGTCGAGGAAAATGATCCATCCATTTTCTACCACTTATTCCCTTTTGGGGTCGCGGGGGGCGCTGTCGCCTATCTCAGCTACAATCGGGCGGAAGGCGGGGTACACCCTGGACAAGTCACCACCTCATCAAACTACATAAATAACATACCGTAATTTGATTTTGATGTATTTGTTTTATCTTGATGGATTGAAAATTAACACCAATGAGTTGACTGATGAAAATGATCACATAATTTATTCAGAACATAAACATAACATTAATATTTTCAATAATATAACAAAAATGGATAGATGTTGATAGTTCAACTCATAGCAGTAGAAAAAACTGCATTTAGTTTAGATAATAATCAGTCATATATTGGAATATGGGATCCATTATTCAAATTTATTTAACTATTAAATGAACCAAAATATGACTTATTTTATCTTTGTGGAAAATATTACATATGGTTATCGAGCTCATTAAATTATTGTTCTTTTTGTTTTAATGTTTTTATAAAGGGCTGTAACGATAATGTCAATGAACGATTTCTAATCACCGCCATGTTGGAATTTTTATCAATATTGACACTGTTGTTGATAATATTCATTTTTGTTTGACTGCTTTTGGATTATTTTGTTCATGTTTATGTGTCTTCCCAATGTCTCTGTCGATTGCTATTCTGAATGTTGCTGGGTGGGGTTTGATTTTGATTTTGGAATTGCATTATTATGGTATTGTTGTGTATTGTTTTGTTGGATTGATTAATAATAACATTAAAAATAATAAATTAATAAATAAATACAAATAAATTTAAAAAAGAAAATATAAATAACGACAAATAGTGTTGATTCGTTAAAAATAAAATCAATAAGTGAATAAATTTAAAAAAGATACATTTGAAAAATAAAATATAAATAACGACTAATAAAGTAAAGTATATATACTATTAATCATAACAGGAAACTGTTGAAAAAACAAAAACAAACTTAGATTTTACAATTTCAGAATGTGCTTGCTCCATTTTTAAACAAAGAAAACAATCTGAAGTTGTCTTTATTTTCAAGTTATCATGCCGTGATTTCACCAGTCCGGCCCACTTGGGAGTAGATTTTTCTCCATAAGCCCCCCCCCCCCCCCCCCCCCCATCTAAAATGAGTTTGACCCCCCTGTTCTAGCCTTTACAGACAAATAGATGTTCTATACCAGGGGTCACCAACGCGGTGCCCGTAAGGACCAGATGAGTCGCCCGCTGGCCTGTTCTAAAAATAGCTCAAATAGCAGCACTTACCAGTGAGCTGCCTCAATTTTTTTAATTTTTTTTATTTACTAGCAAGCTGGTCTCGCTTTGCTCGACATTTTTAATTCTAAGAGAGACAAAACTCAAACAGAATTTGAAAATCCAAGAAAATATTTTAAAGACTTGGTCTTCACTTGTTTAAATGAATTAATTTATGTTTTTACTTTGCTTCTTATAACTTTTAGAAAGACAATTTTAGAGAAAAAATACAACCTCAAAAATGATTTTATGATTTTTAAACACATATACCTTTTTACCTTTTAAATTCCTTACTCTTTTTTCCTGTAAAGAATGATAAATACATTTTAATTTAATTCTTCATTATAGCTTCTGTTTTTCCGACGAAGAATATTTGATGAATAAAATATAATTAAAATTCCCCAAAAATATTCTGGCAAATGTAGAAAATCTGTAGAATCAAATTTAAATCCAATTTCAAAATGTTTTGAATTTCTTTAAAAAAAATTGTGCTGGAAAATCTAGAAGAAATAATGATTTGTCTGTTAGAAATATAGCTTGGTCCAATTTGTTATATATTCTAACAAAGTGCAGATTGGATTTTAACCTATTTAAAACACGCCATCAAAATTCTAAAATTAATCTTAATCAGGAAAAATTACTAATGATGTTCCGTACATTCATTTTTTTATTTTTTCAAAAACATTCGAATTAGCTATTTTTTCTCTTCTTTTTTTCGGTTGAATTTTCAATCTTAAAGAGTCGAAATTGAAACTGAACTATGTTTGAAAATTTAATTTTCATTTTTTTCGTGTTTTCTCCTCTTTTAAACCGTTCAATTACGTGTTTTTTTCAGCATTTATTCTCTACCAAAAACCTTCCGTAAAAGGAAAAAAAAATGTACGACGGAATGACGGACAGAAATACCCATTTTTTTATATATATATATATATATATATAGATTTATTTATTAAAGGTAAATTGCGCAAATTGGCTATTTCTGGCAATGTATTTAAGTGTGTATCAAACTGGTAGCCCTTCGCAATAATCAGTACCCAAGAAGTAGCTCTTGCTTTCAAAAAGGTTGGTGACCCGTGTTCTATAAATTTACATGTACATGTTTTAATCATGCAAATGCAACATGTGTATACTACCACAAATGAGTCAATAAACGTGACGGCTTCCATCCAAGCCGTCAAGTGGAATAAAAAAAAAATATCCAACATTTGTAATCTTTGCTGTGTGGTGAGGAGAGGCCGGACGTTACCATGTTGGCTTCAGAGATGTGATCAATGCTGGCCACTTCGATAGCCATGGCTACGTTCACGGGTGGACCTGCAGGGTGAGACGTTAGAGCGGGAAAACAAACACTTTTTTGCAACCCTCCTTCCAAGCCAGCTTAGCCTGCATCCTTGATTCATATTTTGCCATATGATTAGTATGGAAGACACCAAATTGATGCTGAACAGAAAGGCTATTTAGGCTGAACATTAAAGGGGAACATTATCAGCAGACCTATGTAAGCGTCAATATATACCTTGATGGTGCAGAAAAAAGACCATATATTTTTTTTAACCGATTTCCGAACTCTAAATGGGTGAATTTTGGCAAATTAAACGCCTTTCTGTTAATCGCGCTGGAGGCGATGATGTCAGAACATGACGTCGCCGAGGTAACACACCCGCCATATTCATTTTCAACACATTACAAACACAGCTCTGTTATTTTCCGTTTTTTTGACTATTTTTTGGAACCTTGGAGACATCATGCCTCGTCGGTGTGTTGTCGGAGGGTGCAACAACACTAACAGGGAGGGATTCAAGTTGCACCACTGGCAAGAAATCTGCCGCCAGACCCCCGTTGAATGTGCCAGAGTGTCTCCACATTTGACCGGCGATGCTAAGACAGACATGGCACAGAGATGTATGGATAACCTGCAGATGCATTTGCAACGATAGTCAACGAAATCACAAAGGTGAGTTTTGTTGATGTTGACTGCCAGCTAATCGATGCTAACATGCTACGCTAATCGATGCTAACATGCTATTTACCGGCGGTGCTAAAGCAGACATGGCACAGAGATGTATGGATAACCTGCAGATGCATTTGCAAATATATTACATTTCTTTCCACCCACATTTAATGCGAAAAAAAACACTTATCAATCGACGGATTTAAGTTGCTCCAGTGTCAAAAGATGCGAAAGTCCTGATCGTTTGGTCCGCACATTTTTACCGGCGATGCTAACGCAGCTATTCGGCCATGCTATGGCTATGAATAGCGTCAATAGCTATTCGCTCAATAGCTTCAGTTTTCTTCTTCAATCTTTTCATACTCCAACCATCTGTTTCAATACATGCGTAATCTGTTGAATCGCTTAAGTCGCTGAAATCCGAGTTTGAATCCGAGCTAATGTCGCTATATCTTGCTGTGGTATTCCCATTGTTTGTTTACATTGGCAGCACTGTATGACGTCACAGGGAAATGGCCAGTGTCTTCGCAGAGAGTCGAAAATAAGGCACTTTAAAGCTTTATTTAGGGATATTCCGAGACCGGTAAAATTTTGAAAAAAACTTCAAAAAATACAACAAGCCACTGGGAACTGATTTTTATTGTTTTTAACCCTTTTGAAATTGTGATAATGTTCCCCTACTGCCCTCCCCCCGGTCATTTCACACCTTCCTTTAATTGTTTATGTCGAGTCAAACTCCAACTTGTGGTAGCACTTTGACTTCCTCGGTGTATGCATGTGTGCGACACTGCACGAGGTCATGTGATGCATTCACAAGCAGGCCTGTATGGATGGGCATGGACTCACAGTGGAACCTCGAAAGTTGGCAAATGTCCGAAAACTTCCGCTCAGCCAGTGTTTACGCGGGTAAATACTATTTTTGTTTCGCCATCAGACCAGGCTAAATAAGTCCACAAGAATAATACAAGAAGATGAACTACATAATTAAAGGCCTACTAAAATGAGATGTTCTTATTTAAACGGGGATAGCAGGTCCATTCTATGTGTCATACTTGATCATTTCGCGATATTGCCATATTTTTGCTGAAAGGATTTAGTAGAGAACATCGACGATAAAGTTTGCAAGTTTTGGTCGCTAATAAAGAAAGGCTTGCCTTTACCGCAGGGGTAGGGAACCTATGGCTCTAGAGCCAGATGTGGCTCTTTTGATGACTGCATCTGGCTCTCGGATAAATCTGAGCTGACATTGCTTAACATGATAAGTAATGAATAATTCCACTTGTAATCACAGTGTTAAAAATAACGTTCAAAATATAAAACATTCTCATGCATTTTTATTCCATCCATCCGTTTCCTACCGCACCTGTTCAAGAAGTTGCGTAATGGTAAGAAGTTATTTATTTATTATTGGTTAGTGTGGGGCTTGCCCCTCTGGGGGTTCTTTAGACCAGTGGTCCCCAACCGTGGCATGAAGAATTTTTTATTAAAAAAAAAAAAAAAATGTTTTTTTTTAATTAAATCCACAGAAAAAACCCAATATACACTTACAAATAGTGCACCAGCCACAAAAAACTCCCTTTTTCATGACAAAGAAGAAAAAAAAAAAGGACATAATAGTGTAAGAGTCCAGGTCATAGTGGATCTAACATAATAGTGTGAGAGTCCAGTCCATAGTGGATCTAACAAAATAGTGTGAGAGTCTAGTCCATAGTGGATCTAACATTATAGTGTGAGAGTCCAGGTCATAGTGGATCTAACATAACAGTGTGAGAGTCCAGTCCATAGTGGATCTAACATAATAGTGAGAGAGTCCAGTCCATAGTGGATCTAACATAATGGTGTGAGAGTCCGGTCCATAGTGGATCTAACATAAAAGTGTGAGAGTCCAGTCCATAGTGGATCTAACATTATAGTGTGAGAGTCCAGGTCATAGTGGATCTAACATAATAGTGAGAGTCCAGTCCATAGTGGATCTAACATAATAGTGAGAGAGTCCAGTCCATAGTGGATCTAACATAATAGTGTGAGAGTCCAGTCCATAGTGGATCTAACATAAAAGTGTGAGAGTCCAGTCCATAGTGGATCTAACATAATAGTGTGAGAGTCCAGTCCATAGTGGATCTAACATAATAGTGAGAGAGTTCAGTCCATAGTGGATCTAACATAATAGTGAGAGAGTTCAGTCCATAGTGGATCTAACATGATAGTGAGAGAGTTCAGTCCATAGTGGATCTAACATGATAGTGAGAGAGTCCAGTCCATAGTGGATCCAACATAATAGTGAGAGAGTTCAGTCCATAGTGGATCTAACATGATAGTGAGAGAGTCCAATCCATAGTGGATCTAACATGATAGTGAGAGAGTCCAGTCCATAGTGGATCCAACATAATAGTGTGAGAGTCCAGTCCATAGTGGATCAAACATAATAGTGTTGTCTTTGAGTGTTTCGTTTTTATTTATGAATTCGTCTAATCTGTTGTTTAACACTTTTTCAATGATTTTAGAAAATTATGGAAGAAGATAAACAGGTCAGTAGTTTGTAAACTGGTGTTCGTCTCCCGTCTTAAAAATCGGTACAATTTTTGATATTTTCATTTTACTTGGGACTGTTCCAGTTTGAAATGATTGGTTGCTGATATGTGTTAAGGGTTCTGAAATCTATTCGATAACCTTCTTTATTGTTTCCATATAAATTTTGTTGCAAACAAGTTGAGTTGATTTAAAAAAAATGTCTGTACGGTTCATAATGTTTGGCAGTGGAAGAGACTAGTTACAATTCTATTGTTTTGAATGGGGGGGGTAAACCAACATTTTGAAAAAACTGGCGGTCAGCCTAATCGAGGTTCCACCGTATACAAAATGTCAAAACACATTATTTTATAGAATGACGACAACTTGAATGAAGTGCATCACTTTGTAACACAAATGCACCTAAATATGGTATGATGTTGTTTTCACAAAGGTGTTGTAGCAATGAAGTTTCACTTTCATATACACCAATATGAGAGGGTTTCAGTAGGGTGAGGTGAGAGAAAAATATTGCAGTTGTTTATGTGAGAGCATTTCAGTAGTGTGTATAAGAGTGTTTCAGTAGTGTGTGTGAGAGAAAAATATTTCAATTGTTTATGTGAGAGCATTTCAGTAGTGTAGGTAAGAGTGTTTCAGTAGTGTGTGTGAGAGAAAAATATTTCAATTGTTTATGTGAGAGCATTTCAGTAGTGTGTATAAGAGTGTTTCAGTAGTGTGTGTGAGAGAAAAATATTTCAATTGTTTATGTGAGAGCATTTCAGTAGTGTATGTAAGAGTGTTTCAGTAGTGTGTGTAAGAGTGTTCCAATACTGTGTGTATAAGAGTGTTTCAGTAGTTTGTATAAGAGTGTTTCAGTTGTGTGTGTGCGTGCGTGCGTGCGTGCGTGCGTGCGTGCGTGCGTGTGTGTGTGTGTGTGTGTGTGTGTGTGTGTGTGTGTGTGTGTGCGTTTGTGTGAGGGAGAGAGAAAAAGATTTCAATTGTTTATATGAGAGCATTTCAGTGATGTATGTGAGAGTGTTTCAGGAGTGTGTGTGAGAGACAAACATTTCAGTTGTTTATGTGAGAGCATTTCAGTCGCTTATGTAAGAGTGTTTCAAAAGTATGTATAAGAGTGTTTCAGTAGTGTGTGTGTGTTTGTGAGAAAAAGATTTCAGTTGTTTATGTGAGAGCATTTCAGTAGTGTGTATGAGTGTTTCAGTAGTGTGTGAGAGAAAAACATTTCAGTTGTTTATGTGGGAGGATTTCAGTTGTGTGTGTAAGAGTGTTTCAGTAGTGTGTGGGAGAGAAAAACATTTCAATTGTTTATGTGAGAGCATTTCAGTAGTGTATGTAAGAGTGTTTCAGTAGTGTGTATGAGAGTGTTTCAGTTATGTGTATAAGAGTGTTTCAGTAGTATGTGTGAGAGAAAAACATTTCAGTTGTTTGTGTGAGATCATTTCAGTAGTGTGTATAAGAGTGTTTCAGTAGTGTGTGTGTGAGAAAATATTTTTTGTTGTTTATCTGAGAGCAATTCAGTAGTGTATGTACAGTAAGAGTGTTTCAGTAGTGTGTACAAGAGTGTTTCAATTGGATGTATAAGAGTGGTTCAGGTGTGTGTGTGAGAAAAAATATTTCAGTTATTTATGTGAAAGCATTTCAGTAGTGTTTATAAAAGTGTTTCAGTAGTGGGAATTAGACTGTTTCAGTATTGTGTATAGGAGTGTTTCAGTAGTGTTTGTGAGAAAAAAACCTTCAGTTGTTTATGTGAAAGCATTTCAGTAGTGTTTATAAGAGTGTTTCAGTGGTGGGAATTAGACTGTTTCAGTATTGTGTATAGGAGTGTTTCAGTAGTGTGTGTGTGAGAGAAATACATTTCAGTTGTTTATGTGAGAGCATTTCAGTAGTGTGTGTATAAGAATGTTTCAGTAGTGTATATAAGAGTGTTTCAGTAGTGTATATAAGAGTGTTCCAGTAGAGTGTATAAAAGTGTTTCAGTATTGAGTGTGTGAGAAAAAGATTTCAGTTGTTTGTGTGAGAGAATTTTAGTAGTATGTATAAGAGTGTTTCAGTAGTGTGTATAAGAGTGTTGCAGTAGTGTGTATAAAAGTGTTTCATAAGTGTGTGTGTGTGTGTGTGAGAAAATCATTTCAGTTGCTTGTGTGAGAACATTTCAGTAGTGTGTATAAGAGTGTTTCAGTAGTGTGTATAAGTGTTTTTCAGTAGTGTGTATAAAAGTGTTTCAGTAGTGTGTGTGTGAGAAAAAGAGTTCAGTTGTTTGTGTGAGAGCATTTCAGTAGTGTGTGTATAAGAGTGTTTCCGTAGTGTGTGAGAGAAAAACATTTCAGTTGTTAATATGAGAGCATTTCATTAGTGTATGTAAGAGTGTTTCATTAGTGTGTATAAGAGTGTTGTGTGTGTGAGGGAAAAACATTTCAGTTGTTTATGTGAGATCATTTCCGTAGTGTGTATAGGAGTGTGTGTGTGTGTGTGTGTGTGTGAGAAAAATATGTTTTAGTTGTTTATGTGAGAGCATTTCAGTAGTGTATAAGAGTGTTTCAGTAGTGTGTGTGAGAGAAAAACATTTCAGTTGTTTGAGAGAGCATTTCAGCAGTGTGTATAAGAGTGTTTCAGTAGTGTGTGTGAGAAAAATATGTTTTGGTTGTTTATGTGAGAGCATTTCAGTAGTGTGTATAGGAGTGTGTGTGTGTGAGAAAAATATGTTTTAGTTGTTTATGTGAGAGCATTTCAGTAGTGTATAAGAGTGTTTCAGTAGTGTGTGTGAGAGAAAAACATATCAGTTGTTTGTGAGAGCATTTCAGCAGTGTGTATAAGAGTATTTCAGTAGTGTGTGAGAAAAAGATGTTTTAGTTGTTTATGTGAGAGCATTTCAGTAGTGTGTATAAGAGTGTTTCAGTAGTGTGTGTGAGAGAAAAACATTTCAGTTGTTTGAGAGAGCATTTCAGCAGTGTGTATAAGAGTGTTTCAGTAGTGTGTGTGAGAAAAATATGTTTTGGTTGTTTATGTGAGAGCATTTCAGTAGTGTATAAGAGTGTTTCAGTAGTGTGTGTGAGAGAAAAACAGTTCTGTTGTTTGTGAGAGCATTTCAGTAGTGTAAGTGAGAGGTAATTCTGAATAATGTCCCTAACGGCCCCTAATAGGAATGGCAGCACACAAACAACAAATAAGACTCCTGGATGGTCAAAGCGGCCATTCATTCATTTTGATGATTGATCGTGTTAATAATCCAACGCAAGATGATGATGATGATGATGATGATGATGATGATGCTCACTGTACAACACTGAGTTAAGCTGTGAGATTGAGAAATCCCTGCGTGCTCATTGGATGGTTCACATCTTGCAGCCATTCTCAGCAACGGTGTCAAGCATATTGTTTTATGTGTGACGATAAAAGGGGACGCCATAAAGGGACATTATTGCGCTGAGGACGGCTGTAAAATGTCAGCGGGGGTGAAATGCCATCCAACGCCACCAGCAGTAGATCTCACACCCACCTCCTATCCCAGGGCGGAAGTTCCTGGCATAGCCCTTCATGAGATCATCCAGATTGGGCAACCAGGATATTTCAATGTCTGTACCTACGTAGTCGCCGATGTCGCTCAGCATGGCCCTGGAGGAGACACAAGCAACAGCGCACGTTAATTACTCCAAAATAATTGTTCATTCAATCATTAAATCGGATGTTTTGTCCTCGATATTTGTATTTTCATTTGGACATCTGTGTTGCTGAAACTTTTAGCAATTTGTTCAATTAATAATGGAGACGTCAAAGAAGAATGCTGTTGGTGGAAAGCGGTGGATTGCAGCTGCCTTTAGCAAACGAAACACAGCCAGTATTTCTTTGTGTGTTGTGAAGCTTTAACACAGAACATGTTTCTCTACGTCAACCAGCAAGTTTTTGGATGGGGAAAATGGTGATATTAAGTCTGCTCTTACCGGAGACATCAGTGGATTATACTTCCTCCTACTTTTTGAGGACCAGTCATAGACAATTCTAGAGTGAAAAGCTAATTTTATTTTCACTCGCGTACAAATCATTTTAACTTGGATTTTTTTCCCCTGGCTTCGAGACGCTCCCGAAGATCACTGTAGGAAGACTTAATTATAATACAAAACATTTATATTGTTTGGCATTGAGCCTCCCTGGAATTCCAAGCAGGATAAAAAGTAATCAAACAAAAAAAGTCACTTTTATTTAATTGAATTTAGTATTTATGTAGTTTTCCCCAAAAAAAAGGTTTTATGATTTGCTTATGATCCAACTATTAGTAATTATTTGACATGTTTATACTATAATAGATATCATAATAATAATACATTAACATAAGGCTCTTTTTAAGGCACTTTAAACCAATAAAAGGTCTTGTATTTTTATTTTGCATAATTAGCTGACATTGGCTCCAGTTTTTTGTTACTCAACATAATGGCGAAAAAAATAAAAAAAAAAATTTAATTGCATTTGTTTAAAGTTAGTTTTATATAATATTTGATATTAATTGTACCGATGTGTCTCCCTTACATCACCCAAAGTCAGCTGGGAAAGACTGCAGCTTTTCTGGGATGACAAACAGCATAAAGATGAGATTAAAATGAATTAGATTTATTATTTAAAAAAAGGTGTTTATTTTTAATTAGTAATTAAAATGAACTGTATTACATTTGATACAAAATGTAATATTATTTGGCATTGAGCCTTCCTGTAATTCCAAACAGGATAAAAACTTTAAATAAAAAAAAAATTAAATAAAATAAAAAAATAAATAAAAATCCATCCATCCATTTCCTACCGCTTGTCCCTTTTGGGGTCGCGCTGGGTGCTGGAGCCTATCTCAGCTGTATTCGGGCAGAAGGCGGGGTACACCCAGGACAAGTCACCACCTCATTGTGTTGCGATCCGCTACTCGGATCTTTACATATTCTTATTTATTGTTCCTTTTCTGTATCACATTTTGTAGTTCGACCTCCTTGGTTCCTGTTTAGTCCGTCACTGTGGTTTCATATTGTTTTCACCTGCTAATCATGGTCCCTGCACACCTGTTGTACTAATCACCTTACTTATTAAAGTCGCCCCTTTTGTTAGTTCTGCCTGGGTTCTTAATTTGCCTTTGAGCAACAGAGACGACTGACTTCTTCTGTACGTATGTTCTCGCTACCTTTCACACTACGCTTTTGTTTTTATTCTAGCTCTCACGCTAATGATTTGTTTTCCCTGTTGTGTGCCTTCGTGCCAAGTTTAGTGTTTTTCTGTTTGTATTCCTAGCTTCCCCGCTAGCGCCCTTTGTTTGCTTTTATGCTTAGCATCAGTATTTTTGTTCCTTAGCTCCTTTTGTTTCATTAATAAATCTTCATATCTTACTTCTTGCTGTTTTCATGCCGACGCATCCTCGGAGGAACAAATCTGGCAACAATATGCCACACAGGCGTATTACATTGATTTAATTGAATTTACTATTTAAGTAGGTTTTTTTAAATAAATGTTTTATGATTTCATTATAATCCAACTATATTATAATATATATCCTAATAATAATACATTAACATCATTGGGCTCTTTTTTAAGGCACTTTAAACCACTTAAAAGCCTTGTATTAATTGTATTTATTTTTTTGCATAATTAGCTGATATTGGCTTCAGTTTATTTGTCACCCAACATGAAGCGTAAAACAGCCCAAAAAATTTAATTTCATTGGTTTAAAGTTAGTTTGATGTAATATTTGATATTAATTATAATGATCTCTCAACCAGAGTCACCTGGAATATCAATCAGCATAACGATTTAACATTTTATGTATTATTTTTTTTAAAAAGTGTTCATTTGTAATCAGTAATTAAAATTAACTGTATTTTATTTGATTTAATTATAATACAAACGCTTATGTTGTTTGGCATTGAGCCTCCCTGTAATTCCAAGCAGGAAAAAAAGTCACATTATTTTAATTTAATTAAATGTATTAATAATTATGTATTTTTCAAAAATAATTTTTTTAATGATGTTCTTATAATCCAATTATTATTAATTATTTGACATATGTATACTATAATATATATGATAATAACAATACATTAACATTATAAGGCTCAGTTAAAGGCACTTTAAACCACTTAAAAGGAGTTAAAAGTGAAAACAAACTGTTAAAATACAAGCATGAATAAATCATGCAGGAGAACAACAATAGAATATATATATATATATATATATATATATATATATATATATATATATATATATACACACGAAAGACGAAAAAAATGCAGACAGAAATACTTTTAGACTATAAAAGACAAATAGAAAAATATAACTATTTGGGTACTTAGTGGAATGAAAAAAATATAAATATAAATACACATTTTTAAATGTAAACAAATAACCCAGCCACAATTTTAACCCAAATTGTGATGTTTTATTGTGTTATTTCAATTAAGTATGAAAATCCCCAGCAGGCTCCAAGCTTTTAATTAGCTCACCAAAGTTGAAAAATGATCATTAGAGTTCAATTGAGCTCCAATTATATATATTTTAATTCCAAGTGTATAGTGTGAAATAGCCAGTCAGTGTCTTGCAGTTCACGTTTACGACCAGCAGATGGCAGTATTGCACGCCACAACTGAGATCCTTCATAGTGGGCGTCATCTTCCATGCAGAAAAACAGTCCACTCTGCATCTTATTGCACTTGACAGAATGTCAAATCCACTTCACTCCGTGGACCACGTTCAATAATGACTTTTCACTCAAAGCAAAGACCTGTCGCCACAGATTGACTTTGATGCGCTTGAAGGAAAAATGCAAGCGAGGAAAGTGGCCCCGTGGAGGCATCGACTGGATATAAGCGCTTGATGTAGGGCCTCCGTGTTTGGCCATCAGTGAATAACTGATGAAAGTCACCTTTGCAGCGACATAGGACGTTCTCGTTCACATCTTCTGGAAGCATCCATAAAAATAGCAACTCAAATTATATTCTTGCTGGATCCTTCTTTTAGCAGAAGCAGCATTTTTAGCCTGGCAATCACAGCCATGTCTGAAACAAATGGGAGCCTTGTGCAAAATAATTAATTAGTGTGTGACTTCTGGATTGTGTCCACAAATTGGTGGCTTCTAAATGTGGAAATGAGTTGGGGTTTTTTTTTGTTGCTTGTACTGAGAGTTGTTAACACAGCAAAATCAAACAGGCAATTTGTCCTCATCCCAGGGGGACCTCAAGCATGCACTGTTGTACTTTGTTTACATTAGTGAATTTGAAGTGAATTATACTTTATATAGCGCTTTTCTCTAGTGACTCAAAGCGCTTTACATAGTGAAACCCAATATCTAAGTTACATTTAAACCAGTGTGGGTGGCACTGGGAGCAGGTGGGTAAAGTGTCTTGCCCAAGGACACAACAGCAGTGACTAGGATGGCGGAAGCGGGAATCGAACCTGCAACCCTCAAGTTGCTGGCACGGCCACTCTACCAACCGAGCTAAACCGCCAGAGGGAGCACAATGCGTACGTCATGTCCTCATGTGTCATGTATTTTTATTTTTTAAGACTGTAATGTATAATAATGTATATGTGTAAATGTGTATATATATGCATATATATATATATATATATATATATATATATATATATATATATATATATATATATATGCATATGTATGGATATATACATGTGTGTGGATATATACATATACTGTATATAGATAAATATCTTCTTTTTTATCTTTTTTTTATATATATATTTATATTACTAAATTATTGCGTATGTACCTTAGGGGATCTGCTCCTATTGCATTGTTCTTTGAACCTGTTCACTGTAATATGTCACGGCGCGGATTCGAACCCGTGTTGCTCCTGCAACTGAATGTCAAGATTCCTCCTCTGGCCGCTTGCCCGGACACGCCCCTGCTCGTGCTGAGCGCAGCACGCCCACACAGCGACAAGGCTGCAGACAATCACGTATCAGCGCACCTGGGCCTGACGAGAAGGAGCGGCTTAAAAGACCAGCGAAGTTAAGAGACCTTCGCCAGAACGTAGCCAATATCCCCTGAGTAAGCGTCACGTCCGGCATCCCTCCCTTGTTTTTTAAATGTTTTGGGGAAAACATTGCATATTGTGTGTTTTGCCATAATAATACATTTTTAATACATTAAAAAAAAAAAAAAAAACTTTATGGCAAAAATAAAATGGTTCTGAATTTGATTTAAAGATATTTAAGTGTTGAAAGTGAAAACATTGTTATATATACATATATATGTATATATATATATATATATATATATATATATATATATATATATTATTTATTATTAAAGTGTCATGAGCCATATGTGTAATGTTCTTTATTTTCAATGGAACATCCGCCCGATTGTAGCTGAGATAGGCGCCAAAAGGGAATAAGCGGTAGAAAATGGATGGATGGATGGATATAAAATGTTGGTGTTTGCTTGATTCATTTGGCAGTCTACACGTATCTCTTATGTGTGACTGCCATCACTTATCATTACACCATGTACCAAATAAAATAGGTTTGAGGTTGCTAAGCAAAAACAGAATTATTTTAAATGTATGTATATATATATATATATATATATGTATATATATATATATATATATATATATATATATATATATATATATATATATATATGACTTATGACCTATTTTTAACATTTTAATAAAAGGACATTTAAAGGAGAACTAACCTTTTTTTTGGAACTTTGCCTATCATTCAGAATCATTATGAAAGACATGACAACTGTTGTTGTAATTTTTAGGTTTTTTTGCATTCTAAATAATTCCAAAATAATTCACATCTGCGGTCCTCTCCAAGGTTTCTCATTGTCGTCCCACCAGGTTGAGTTTTTCCTTGCCCTGATGTGGTATCTGAACCGCGGATGTCGTTGTGGCTTGTCCAGCCCTTTGAGACACTTGTGATTTAGAGCTATTAGAAAAAAATATTGATTGATTAACTTGTGATGCTAATGTTAGGATAATAGTGATCAATGAAGCAGAGTTAAGCACCTCAGAGCATGATGATCTTTGTGTGTAAGCCATTATGACAATTTTTCTAAAAACTGGTCTTGAAAAAATAAGGAGACTTATCTACAGCCGGGGGTCACCAACCTTCTTAAAACCAAGAGATACTTCTTGGGTACTGATTAATGCAAAGGGCTACCAGTTTGATACACACTTAAATAAATTGCCAGAAATAGCCAATTTGCTCAATTTACCTTTAACTCTATGTTATTATTAATAATTAATGATATTTATCTTTGTGGAAACACTGATCATCTTAATGATTTCTCACAATAAATATATATTATTGATGACATGTTTTAAATAGGTTAAAATCCAATCTGCATTTTGTTAGAATATATAACAAATTGGACCAAGCTATATTTCTAACAAAGACAAATCATTATTTCTTCTAGATTTTCCAGAAAAAAAATTGTGGAATAAATTCAAATTACTTTGAAATAAGATTTAAATTTGATTCCACAGATTTACTAGATTTGCCAGAATATATTTTTGTTTAATTTTAATCATAACGTTGAAGAAATATTTCACAAATATTTTTTGTCGAAAAAAACGGACGCAAAAATGAAGAATTAAATTAAAAATATTATTTATTATGCTTTACACAAAAAAAAAAAATACATTTACTTGAACATTGATTTAAATTGTCGGGAAAGAAGAGGAAGGAATTCAAAATTTAAAAAGGTATATGTGTTTAAAAATCCTAAAATCATTTTTAAGGTTGTGTTTTTTCTCTAAAATTGTCTTTCTGAAAGGTATGAGAAGCAAAGTAAAAAAAAATAAATGAATGTATTTAAACAAGTGAAGACCAAGTCTTTAAAATATTTTCTTGGATTTTCAAATTCTATTTGAGTTTTGTCTCTCTTAGAATTAAAAATGTCGAGCAAAGCCAGACCAGCTTGCTAGTAAATAAATAATATAAAAAAAATAGAGGCAGCTCAATGGTAAGTGCTGCTATTTGAGCTATTTTTAGAACAGGCCAGCGGGCGACTCATCTGGTCCTTACGGGCTACCTGGTGCCCATTGGTGACCCCTGATCTATAGTATGCAGCTCACAGACTCATGCAGAGTTAAACATTTGAATTGCTCTCTCGGGTAAACACATTTGATAATTGCGGCCCTCCACCCATGACAAACAACTCAGAGGGTCTATTTCTGCTCTTTCCAAGCCCTGCTCCTCAGCCGTCTTTGTGACGGAGAAAGCCGACATTAAACAGACGGGGGACAGAGGATCGAAATTGTCAAAATGATGGCAGCTTTTGGTGAATTTGAATTAAGTTCAGTCGTTGAATTGTCACGCAGCATCTGAGCCTCGCTCATTCATTGTGTCGACTTTAGTGCATCATACACATAATCCAATTGTCAAAATCAAGCCTGGATAATTAGTGAGCCTATCATCGGCGGTCACTCGAACGAGTATGACGATCCTCCTGTATCCCTTGATGGAGGATGGCTGTGCGTGACTTTGTTTAACGTGGGGAGACTGGTGCACAAATAGTCACCACATGATCCTTGACAAAATCGGGTCAGGGTCCAAGGGCTTGGAGTCCAAGACGACTGGGGACCCTTTTCTGCTGCAGCCTTCTTCAGCCGTTGTGGTGGTTCTTAAATCTACCGTCTTCCGCCTGCTCCGCCGTTTGGGTTTTCACCTTATCCCTGGCTAGGGGTCAATCAGGTACCAGGCTTTTGCCAAGGGCCACCTGGGGTTGCAGTAGTAAAGGGGTAAACCTCTTAGTGCCCCAAGACCCCATAGAGGAGCCTCCACTGCCGGATGCACTTTACAGTGGGCCTATATGTCAATACAAATGACTATTAAATATAAAAGTTTCGACCTGTCTTTAGGTACTCATCAATCAATCAATGTCTACTTATATACCCCTAAATCACTAGTGTCTCAAAGGGCTGCACAAACCACTACGACATCCTCGGTAGGCCCACATATAGAACCCCTGAGGAATTCCACAAACTATATTTTTAAATCCAGATATTGTATTATCCACCTGAACACATTGTTTTCTATTTTCTAGATAGCTCTTGATCCAGGACATAGCTGGCCCTCGGATGCCGTACTTATCCAACTTATTTATTAACTGTCTGTGGTCAATGGTATCGAAGGCCTTTTTTAAATCAATATAGATGGCTATTGTAAATTCATCATTATCCATAGCAGTACTAACCTCCTCTAGCATATGCATTACTGCATACGTAGTTGTTCGATTTTCCCTAAAACCATACTGCTGCTGCTTAAGCAAGGTGTTTTTTTCCAGAATATTATTTAACTGTTATATTATTTAACCTCTTCTAAAATTTTTGAAAATTGAGTGAGTATTGAGATCGGTCTATAATTTTCCATAAGATGCTTATTTCCGTTTTTAATAACAGGAATAACCTTTGCTATCTTCATATCATCTGGGAAGTATCCACACTGGAATGATTGATTACATATTACACACTATTTTTGTATTATTTGTTGGGGGGCAGCCTGAATGTGGATGCTGAATGACTATATTTCTTTTTGTGTTGCAGAATTATTAGAAAAGGTAACTTAATTGAATGTAAAAAATGTATGTTGGGCATATAAGCTTTTTTGCTTCTGCCTGTTTCAGTCATGTTATTCATTTTTGAATCGTGATCTATGTTTGAATATGTTTTTGTTAGACTGAAAATAAACTGAACTGAACTGAACATAAGGGCAAGGAAAACTCACACCCAGTGGGACGTCGGTGACAATGATGACTATGAGAACCTTGGAGAGGACGAAAGCAATGGATGTCGAGCGGGTCTAACATGATACTGTGAAAGTTCAATCCATAATGGATCCAACACAGTCGCGAGAGTCCAGTCCAAAGCGGATCCAACACAGCAGCGAGAGTCCCGTTCACAGCGGAGCCAGCAGGAAACCATCCCAAGCGGAGGCGGATCAGCAGCGCAGAGATGTCCCCAGCCGATACACAGGCAAGCGGTCCATGGCCACCGGATCGGACCTACTCATCTATTCATTTGTGTTACAAGTAAGCTGGAACCTACCCCATTCATACAATAGCATGCCATGTCCAATATATTTTTCAATAAGTTTTTACGAACACACCGCATTTTCCGGACTATAAGTCTCACTTTTTTCCTAGTTTGGTTGCACCTGCCACTTATAGCCCGGTGTGGCTTAAGTATCTAAAAACTTATGTTCGATTTAGCTATGGGGGTGGGGTGGGTGGCGTTAAAAGGGCTCCGGACTAAGGAGGGCAGGTCTCTCCCATGACTTGGGCCCGGAGAATCTCAGATAATGCAAACAGTTTATTTGTAATCGTTCATCCATCCATTTTCTGTCCCTTTTGGGGTCAAATGCTGAGATAGGCGGAAGGCGGCGTACACCCTGGACAAGTCGCCTCCTCATCGCAGGGCCAACACAGATAGACAGACAACATTCACACACTAGGGCCAATTTAGTGTTGCCAATCAACCTATCCCCAGGTGCATGTCTTTGGAAGTGGGAGGAAGCTGGTGGAACACGCAAACTCTACATAGAAAGATCCCGAGCTGGGGTTTGAACCAAGGACTACTCAGGACCTTCGTATTGTGAGGCACATGCACTAACCCCTGTACCACCATGCTGCATATAAACTAATTGTAAGCTTCGGCAAATGTGGGCTTATAGGTTTCCCCAGTCAGAATGAGTCCATTTCATCTTTAAATCCATCCCCCCTTTTAGTCCAGTTGATCTGCCGTCCCTTTTCTGCTCTGCCCCCCTTCTCCTGCGTGGAGAGGTTTTTAGGTGGCCGCAGATGAAGCGTTAGCTGTTCAAAGTCGGGACCCAGGGTGGACCACTTATCTGTGCATCAGTTGGGAACGTCTCTGCGTTGCTGACTTGTCTCCACTCAAGATGACCACCTGCTGGCCCCACTATGGACTGGACTCTCACACTATTAACTAGATCCACTCGGCGTCCATTGCACTGGTCGCCCGGGGGTCTTTGCATCGGGGAAACAATCCACATCCAAGTCCATTTTCGACAATCACTATTTAAGCCTGTAGTTGCCAGGCAGTCTGCCTGGCGACATCATCTTCTACTCACCCTCTACACACCCTTGTTATCCATGCCGTAGTTTGCAAATTTTGTTTTATGCCCATAGTTTATGTTGTAGTAATAGTTTTGTTTTGAAAGCCAAGTTTGTACCACCGCTGAGAGCGCCTTTAGTTTATGCCCTTTGTTTTTTGTAATAGTTTCAAGTTAATAATAAAAGATGTCATTACCTTCACGCCATGTCCGGTACAGTCACTTTGCACCACAGGAAAACACACGGCACCAAAGTCCACGGCTTGACAACCAATAGCTAAGAATAGTTGTTTTTTTTTATTTTCAATCAATCAATCAATGTTTACTTATATACCCCTAAATCACTAGTGTCTCAAAGGGTTGCACAAACCACCACGACATCCTCGGTAGGCCCACATAAGGGCAAGGAAAACTCACACCCAGTGGGACGTCGGTGACAATGATGACTATGAGAACCTTAGAGAGGAGGAAAGCAATGGATGTCGAGCGGGTCTAACATGATACTGTGAAAGTTCAATCCACAATGGATCCAACACAGTCGCGAGAGTCCAGTCCAAAGCGGATCCAACACAGCAGCGAGAGTCCCGTTCATAGCGGAGCCAGCAGGAAACCATCCCAAGCGGAGGCGGATCAGCAGCGCAGAGATGTCCCCAGCCGATACACAGGCAAGCAGTACATGGCCACCGGATCGGACCTACTCATCTATTCATTTGTGTTACAAGTAAGCTGGAGCCTACCCCATTCATATAATAGCATGCCATGTCCAATATATTTTTCAATACGTTTTTACGAATACACCGCATTTTCCGGACTATAAGTCTAAACTTTTTTCCTAGTTTGGTTGGACCCGTCACTTATAGCCCGGTGTGGCTTAAGTATCTAAAAACTTATGTTCGATTTAGCTATGGGGGTGGGGTGGGTGGCGTTAAAAGGGCTCCGGACTAAGGAGGGCAGGTCTCCCCCATGACTTGGGCCTGGAGAATCTCAGATAATGCAAACAGTTTATTTCTAATCGTTCATCCATCCATTTTCTGTCCCTTTTGGGGTCAAATGCTGAGATAGGCGGAAGGCGGCGTACACCCTGGACAAGTCGCCTCCTCATCGCAGGGCCAACACAGATAGACAGACAACATTCACACTCACATTCACACACTAGGGCCAATTTAGTGTTGCCAATCAACCTATCCCCAGGTGCATGTCTTTGGAAGTGGGAGGAAGCCGGTGGAACACGCAAACTCTACATAGAAATATCCCGAACCCGGGATTGAACTAAGGACTACTCAGGACCTTCGTATTGTGAGGCAGACACACTAACCCCTGTTCCACCATGCTGCATCTAATCTAATTGTACAGTAAGCTTCGGCAAATGTGGGCTTATAGGTTTCCCCAGTCAGAATGAGTCCATTTCATCTTTAAATCCATCCCCCCTTTTAGTCCAGTTGATCTGCCGTCTCGCTTCTGCTCTGCCCCCCTTCTCCTGCGTGGAGAGGTTTTTAGGTGGCCGCAGATGAAGCGTTAGCTGTTCAAAGTCGGGACCTGGGGTGGACCACTTATCTGTGCATCAGTTGGGGACGTATCTGCGTTGCTGACTTGTCTCCAATCAAGATGACCACCTGCTGGCCCCACTATGGACTGGACTCTCACACTATTAACTAGATCCACTCGGCGTCCATTGCACTGGTCGCCCGGGGGTCTTTGCATCGGGGAAACAATCCACGTCCAAGTCCATTTTCGACAATCACTATTTAAGCCTGTAGTTGCCAGGCAGTCAGCCTGGCGACATCATCTTCTACTCACCCTCTACACACGCTTGTTATCCATGCCGATGATCCATGCCGTAGTTTGCAAATTTAGTTTTATGCCCATAGTTTACGTTGTAGTAATAGTTTTGTTTTGATAGCCAAGTTTTGTACCACCGCTGAGAGCGCCTTTAGTTTATGCCCTTTGTTTTTTGTAATAGTTTCAAGTTAATAATAAAAGATGTCATTACCTTCACGCCATGTCCGGTACAGTCACTTTGCACCACAGGAAAACACACGGCACCAAAGTCCACGGCTTGACAACCAATAGCTAAGAATAGTTTTTTTTTTTTTTTTTCAATCAATCAATCAATGTTTACTTATATAGCCCTAAATTCCTAGTGTCTCAAAGGGCTGCACAAACCACCACGACATCCTCGGTAGGCCCACATAAGGGCAAGGAAAACTCACACCCAGTGGGACGTCGGTGACAATGATGACTATGAGAACCTTAGAGAGGAGGAAAGCAATGGATGTCGAGCGGGTCTAACATGATACTGTGAAAGTTCAATCCACAATGGATCCAACACAGTCGCGAGAGTCCAATCCAAAGCGGATCCAACACAGCAGCGAGAGTCCCGTTCATAGCGGAGCCAGCAGGAAACCATCCCAAGCGGAGGCGGATCAGCAGCGCAGAGATGTCCCCAGCCGATACACAGGCAAGCAGTACATGGCCACCGGATCGGACCGGACCCCCTCCACAAAGGAGAGTGGGACATAGGAGAAAAAGAAAAGAAACGGCAGATCAACTGGTCTAAAAAGGGAGTCTATTTAAAGGCTAGAGTATACAGATGAGTTTTAAGGTGAGACTTAAATGCTTCTACTGAGGTGGCATCTCGAACTGTTACCGGGAGGGCATTCCAGAGTACTGGAGCCCGAACGGAAAACGCTCTACAGCCCGCAGACTTTTTTTGGGCTTTGGGAATCACTAATAAGCCGGAGTCCTTTGAACGCAGATTTCTTGCCGGGACATATGGTACAATACAATCGGCAAGATAGGATGGAGCTAGACCGTGTAGTATTTTATACGTAAGTAGTAAAATCTTAAAGTCACATCTTAAGTGCACAGGAAGCCAGTGCAGGTGAGCCAGTACAGGCGTAATGTGATCAAACTTTCTTGTTCTTGTCAAAAGTCTAGCAGCCGCATTTTGTAGCAACTGTAATCTTTTAATGCTAGACATGGGGAGACCCGAAAATAATACGTTGCAGTAGTCGAGGCGAGGTGCCCTTTAAAACAATAAGGATTTTTTTTGTGTGTTGGCCCTGCGAGGAGGTGGCGACTTCTCCAGGGTGTACCCCGCCTTCCGCCCGATTGCAGCTGAGATAGGCTCCAGCACCCCCCGCAGCCCCGAAAGGGAAAAGGGGTAGAAAATGGATAGAAGGAATTCCTACAAATTCCTTCTATCCATTTTCTACCCGTAGAAATGCGCTGTGTATCACCAATGAAAATGAAATGTTTGCATCTATAAGAGTCCTAAACGGTGGCTAAAAATTAAAATGTTTACGTTACTAATATCGACAAGTGTGCGTCCTTGCCGGGAAGCCAGCGAGCAAAGTCAGGCTTTAACGCCATAGCTGCATGAGACTCAAATCTGTGTGTGTGTGTGTGTGTGTGTGTGTGTGTGTGTGTGTGTGTGTGTGTGTGTGTGTGTGTGTGTGTGTGTGTGTGTGTGTGTGTGTGTGTGTGTGTGTGTGTGTGTGTATGTGTGTGTGTGGACAGCTGATTCAGCCTCTCTTGCAGATTAGTTGGTGCCCTCTGGTGTCACCTACAGTAAGTGGTGGTTTTTAAGGACAAGTGTGACTGAGCAGGAAAATGATGGAATGTTGGGATGAAGTCCTGATACAGTACAGTTGTGTGAGATCCTCACAAATGTGTATACAGAAAATCCACAAGATCCTTGATAACGGTAACAATGGTTTGAGACAGGGCTTCACGGTGGTAGAGGGGTTAGTGTGTCTGCCTCACAATACGAAGGTCCTGCAGTCCTGAGTTCAAATCCAGGCTCGGGATCTTTCTGTGTGGAGTTTGCATGTTCTCCCCGTGAATGCGTGGGTTCCCTCCGGGTACTCCGGCTTCCTCCCACTTCCAAAGACATGCACCTGGGGATAGGTTGATTGGCAACACTAAATTGGCCCTAGTGTTTGAATGTGAGTGTGAATGTTGTCTGTCTATCTGTGTTGGCCCTGCGATGAGGTGGCGACTTGTCCAGGGTGTACCTCGCCTTCCGCCCGATTGTAGCTGAGATAGGCGCCAGCGCCCCCCGCGACGCCAAAAGGGAATAAGCGGTAGAAAATGGATGAATAGATGGATATATACACTAGAGATGCGCGGATAGACAATTATATCATCTGCAACCGCATCACTAAAGTCGTCATCCACCCGAACCAACATTTTATCAAACCCACACCCGCCCGTTGTTATATATCTAATATAGACGATGCAGGGCATTAGTGAGGTTAGAAAGTGTAACTCCCTTCCAAATAGCACAGACACAATGGCTTTCTTGAACTGATTTATTTGAAGTGAAGTGAAGCGAATTATATTTATATAGCGCTTTTTCTCTAGTGACTCAAAGCGCTTTACATAGTGAAACCCAATATCTAATTTTTACATTTAAACCAGTGTGGGTGGCACTGGGAGCAGGTGGGTGAAGTGTCTTGCCCAAGGACACAACGGCAGTGACTAGGATGACAGAAGCGGGGATCGAACCTGCAACCCTCGAATTGCTGGCACGGCCGCTCTACCAACCGAACTATACCGCTATTTGAAGGCTTCCTTTCCCTTCAAATTCACCGTGAAAACTGTAATAAATAAAGCACGTTACAAACGTAAAAATAATAACATGCACAGCATGTGGATCAAACATTTTACCAAGTAAAATACCAACAAATGACAAATACCTCGTTGGCCATACCCGGAAGTAGCTTCCTTACATCCGTCGACAGACCAAGCGAGACACTTCAAAATAAAAGTATGCCCACTATACTGTTTCAAAGAGTGCTGCTCGTTTTTCGTATGTGGGTAACAACATTTAAATATTTATAAATGGTTGATTTCTATAGGCTAGTAAGGTAAAGTGTTGTAGCTGACAAGTTTGGACTACTTTGCTTCTGCAGATCTTCATCAGAGGTGTCGCGTGTTGTTAGCGTGACGTCGTCTGTGACGTGTTATATGGATTGTACCATCAAGTGTTGTCAGGTACAACACTTTACCTACTAGCCTGTATAAATCAACCATTTATAAATACACGTCAGTAGGCCAAATGAACCTCTTCAACATAACATTTAACTATGTATAATGTAGCGGCTGGCTACCGGATGTTAGCCAATGACTTTGGCTGGGGGGCGGGACTTCCGGGAGAGATAGGAAGTGACGTTTTCGACAGGAAGTGAGAGTTCGAGTTGTCCCGGGAAAAGCGTTAGTGACATGAAAGCTGTTGTGTGGTTGTATTACATCAGGGGTGCCCACACTTTTTCTGCAGGCCAGCTACTTTTCAATTGACCAACTCGAGGGGATCTACCTCATTTATATATATCATTTATATTTATTTATTTATGAAAGAGAGTTAAATGTGTTTAATGATAATGCAAGCATGTGTAACACATATAGATGTCTTTCTTTCACGAAGACAAGAATATAAGTTGGTGTATTACCTGATTCTGATGACTTGCATTGATTGGAATCAGACAGTAATGATGATAACGCCCACATTTTCAAATGGAGGAGAAAAAAAGTTGTCCTTTCTGTACAATACCACATGAAAGTGGTTGGTTTTTGGCATCTAATTCATCCAGCTTCCATACACTTTACAAGAAAAACATTGGCGGCAAATTCCGTAGCTTGCTTGATTGACATTCACGGCACCCGAGGGTCTTGTGAGATGACGCTGGCTGCTGCCAGTTCATTATTATGAAAAAATGACAGAGAGGAAGGCGAGAAACACTTTTTATTTCAACAGACTTTCGCGCCGTCCCTTCCGTCAAAACTCTAAAGGCCGACTGCACATTTCCTATCTTCACAATAAAAGCCCTGCTTCATGCTGCCTGCGCTAACAAAATAAGAGTCTCGGAAAGCTGGCGTGCACAAGTGATGTGCACGCCAGCTTTCTGAGGGATCGCTTGTGCACGCCAGTTTTCCGAGACTCTGTATTTAGTTAGCGCAGGCAGCATGAAGCAGGGCTTTTATTGTGAAGATAGGAAATGTGCAGTCGGCCTTTAGAGTTTTGACGGAAGGTACGGCGCGAGAGTCTGTTGAAATAAAAAGTGTTTCTCGCCTTCCTCTCGGTCATATTTTCATAATAATGATCTTGCAGCAGCCAGCGTCATCTCACAAGACCCTCCGGTACCGTGAATGTCATTTAAGTGACGTCTTGGTGAAGATTGATGATCACTAATTTTTAGGTCTATTTTTTTTAAAAGCCTGGCTGGAGATCAACTGACACACCCCCCGCGGTCGACTGGTAGCTCGCGATCGACGTAATGGGCCCCCTTGTATTACATCTTGTGCAATAAAGACCAGACAAACAAAGAAGTTTTATGAGCCTACATTCCAGGGATTATTACAATATATATTTCCGAATTGGTTCAACCGCCACCCGCCCGAATCTATTTAAAATCTATTTTTTCGTCATGTCACCCGCACGACCCGCGGTTTATCCGCGGACTCCGCGGTTGTGACTGCAAACCGCGCATCTCTAATACACACGCACACACATGTACAAATATATAAAATATATTCATTTAAAAACAAGATCAATAGATTAAATATAAATGAAATATAGTACATAAACACCAATTTAAACTGCACAAATCCTTCATCACTGGATCTAATAACCATAATTGAAAAATCCCCGAAGAAAGCGAACAAAAACAAATAAATGCTAATGGGATATATGAAAAAAAAGATTCCTGCAGTAAACTATTTAGAATTATAAAGTTTTGCTTTTTTTTTTTTTTTTTTTTTGCATCATCCCAACAACATATTAACAATTGCAGTCATGATAACACACCAGTGTTGTACATGGAGAAAAAGCAGATAATTAACATAGAATAGTCCAGCACTCCCGCGACCCCGAAAGGGACAAGCGGTAGACAATGGATGGATGGATAGATGGATTTAGTGCTCACATTTGAAAACTTGTGTTTTTCACTGTTTACAACTGGCATTAACATTAACAACAGGTGTGAAGTGCATTCTAAAACTGACTTTTCTAGCCTTCTTTGGTGCAAAATCATCAATTACAAAACCAGTTTTGCAACTGCATGATTGATCCAGACAGACGCTCCTGGACCTCAAGTATACATTTTAATAAGCTTCAGCTTGCAAAAACTCCTCTCTGCTTCAGCTACTGTCACTGGCAGTCGCAAGTTGATCCCCTGCCCCCTCCTCCTCGCCTCCTCTTGACACACACACAACCTCAGCAGCAAGTTGAGGTGTCAGTCGCCGTTTTAATACAGAGCACCAAGATGCCAATTTGCCCGTCCTTTTGGCTGCTCAGTCATCGTTTTTTTCTGTGAGGGCGGCAAATTGGGGGTCTGTTTTGGTCCGCCGATTTTCCGCTTCGAATTCTTTATAAAAATGATGTGAAAATTTGCCCGCCCGTGGGTGGAATTGGTGAAGGTGTTAATGGCCTGCACCAGAGGTGGAGAAAGGAGGTATATTACCAACTACCGCCCTTACCTTGTAGCAAATAAGCCACCTTTCAGATATAAAAAGGGCCATGAATGGAAATGATCGGCGGTATTTGAGTTGTACGGTATACCGGTGAGGGTTGGACTCCGCCAAGGCTGTCCTTTGTCACCGATTCTGTTCATAACTTTTATGGACAGAATTTCTAGGCGCAGTCAAGGCATTGAGGGGTTCCGGTTTGGTGGCCACGGGATTAGGTCTCTGCTTTTTGCAGATGATGTGGTCCTGATGGCTTCATCTGACCGGGATCTTCAGCTCTCACTGGATCGGTTCGTGTGAAGCGACCGGAATGAGAATCAGCACCTCCAAGTCCGAGTCCATGGTTCTCGCCCGGAAAAGGGTGGAGTGCCCTCTCCGGGTTGGGGAGGAGACCCTGCCCCAAGTGGAGGAGTTCAAGTACCTAGGAGTCTTGTTCACGAGTGAGGGAAGAGTGGATCGTGAGATCGACAGGCGGATCGGTGCGGCGTCTTCAGTAATGCGGACGTTGTACTGATTCGTTGTGGTGAAGAAGGAGCTGAGCCGGAAGGCAAAGCTCTCCATTTACCGGTTGATCTACGTTCCCATCCTCACATATGGTCATGAGATTTGGGTCATGACCGGAAGGATAAGATCACGGGTACAAGCGGCCGAAATGAGTTTATTCCGCCCTGTGGCGGGGCTCTCTCTTAGAGATAGGGTGAGAAGCTCTGTCATCCGGGAGGAACTCAACGTAAAGCCGCTGCTCCTTCACATCGAGAGGAGCCAGATGAGGTGGTTCGGGCATCTGGTCAGGATGCCACCCGAACGCCTCCCTAGGGAGGTGTTTAGGGCACGTCCAGCTGGTAGGAGGCCACGGGGAAGACCCAGGACACGTTGGGAAGACTATGTCTCCCGGCTGGCCTGGGAACGCCTTGGGATCCCCCGGGAAGAGCTAGATGAAGTGGCCGGAGAGAGGGAAGTCTGGGCTTCCCTGCTTAGGCTGTTGCCCCCGCGACCCGACCTCGGATAAGCGGAAGATGATGGATGGATGGATGGATGGATGGTATACCGGTGTAGAAATCACTGTCTTGCGGTTACACAGTTGCACGTCAAAATAGCCAAGTGTAACGAGTTTACAACAGTTTTATTGTTTTTCAACACCACCATCAATTAATATGCTTTCTTTTTGGACTTTCCATTCTCTCTCCAACTTCTTCCCTCTACTGCACCCGAACCCTCACTGTAAAAGACAAAAGATGTACTACCTGTGCAATCTAATCATCTGCCAGCTGTGTCTCGCCGTCAACACATGCCACGCCCCCCGTCTAATGGTGCGCTGTTTTCAGTCCCATGGACAGAGGCGTTGACCTTTAATCCTGCAGCACGCTGATCACAATCCCTTTCCACAACCGGTATTAGCATAGTAATGCAATACTAATGACTCACAGTTGGTACTATACCGCCTCAAAAAAAAAAAAACGGTCCCCAACACCCCGGCCTCCCATCGTCGTCACGTTGTGTCATTGCTGTTTTACGAGCAGGGGAGCATGTTCGGCAGCGCACAATCACAGAATACTTAAAAGCAGACACAGGATGTAGACAAAAAAAGGGAGAACGGACACATTTTGGCTTAAAAAAACTACTAATAAAGGTGAAGTTATAAGACTGAAACGCCCTCCGGATGAGGTGCTTTAAGACATGGCTAGCTAGCTAGCAGATAAAGTCCATCCGCACTCTGTAGCTACTTCTAAATCGCTAATCCTCGCCTCCGTGGTGACAAATAAATTAAGTTTCTTTATAGTATCATCCCTGCAGGATGAGAAATAGCTAAACATGCTTCACTACACACCGTAGCTCACCGGCATCAAAATGTAAACAAACGCCTTTGGTGGATCTACACTTAATATCCACTGTAATGATACCAAGTACAAGAGCGTATCTAGATTGACATTTTATATCATCACAAAATTTTATTTCATTTTTTTAAACGTATATTATGTTTATAAACTCAGGAAATATGTCCCTGGACACATGAGGACTTTGAAAATGACCAATGTATGATCCTGTCACGACTTGGTATCAGATTGATACCTAAATTTGTGGTATCATCCAAAACTAATGTAAAGCATCCAAAACAACAGAAGAATAAGTGATTATTACATTTTAACAGAAGTGTAGATAGAACATGTTAAAAGAGAAAGTAAATGAACAAGTAGATTAATAATTCATTTTCTACCACTTGTCCTTAATCATTTTGAAAAAGACAACGAAATGGAAAATGACACAATGTTACTGCATATGTCAGCAGCTAAATTAAGAGCCTTTGTTAGCTTACTTACTACTAAAAGACAAGCTGTCTAGTATGTTCACTATTTTATTTAAGGACACACTTGCAATAAGAAATATATGTTTAATGTACCCAAAGATTTTTTTTTGTAAAATGAAGCCAATAATGCCATTTTTTGTGGTCCCCTTTATTAGGAAAAGTACCGAAAAGTATCAAAATACATTTTGGTACCGATACCACTCGGCCAGGGGTAGAGAACCTATGGCTCTAGAGCCAGATGTGGCTCCTTTGATGACTGCATCTGGCTCTCGGATAAATCTCAGCTGACATTGCTTAACAGGATACGTAATTAATTATTACGCTGGTAATCACCGGGTTAAAAATAACGTCCATCCATCCATCCATCATCTTCCGCTTATCCGAGGTCGGGTCGCGGGGGCAACAGCCTAAGCAGGGAAACCCAGACTTCCCTCTCCCCAGCCACTTCGTCTAGCTCTTCCCGGGGGATCCCGAGGCGTTCCCAGGCCAGCCGGGAGATATAGTCTTCCCAACGTGTCCTGGGTCTTCCCCGTGGCCTCCTACCGGTTGGACGTGCCCTAAACACCTCCCTAGAGAGGCGTTCGGGTGGCATCCTGACCAGATGCCCGAAACACCTCATCTGGCTCCTCTCGATGTGGAGGAGCAGCGGCTTTACTTTGAGTCCCTCCCGGATGGCAGAGCTTCTCACCCTATCTCTAAGGGAGAGCCCCGCCACACGGCGGAGGAAACTCATTTCGGCCGCTTGTACCCGTGACCTTATCCTTTCGGTCATGACCCAA
This sequence comes from Nerophis ophidion, assembly GCF_033978795.1. Taxonomy (NCBI): domain Eukaryota; kingdom Metazoa; phylum Chordata; class Actinopteri; order Syngnathiformes; family Syngnathidae; genus Nerophis; species Nerophis ophidion. Next base: position 72,020,728 of record NC_084616.1, on the reverse strand, counting down.
AGCTCATGACCATAGGTGAGGATGGGAACGTAGATCGACCGGTAAATTGAGAGCTTTGCCTTCCGGCTTAGCTCCTTCTTCACCACAACGGATCGGTACAACGTCCGCATTACTGAAGACGCCGCACCGATCCGCCTGTCGATCTCACGATCCACTCTTCCCTCACTCGTGAACAAGACTCCTAGGTACTTGAACTCCTCCACTTGGGGCAGGGTCTCCCCCCAACCCGGAGATGGCACTCCACCCTTTTCCGGGCGAGAACCATGGACTCGGACTTGGAGGTGCTGATTCTCATTCCGGTCGCTTCACACTCGGCTGCGAACCGATCCAGCGAGAGCTGAAGATCCTGGCCAGATGAAGCCATCAGGACCACATCATCTGCAAAAAGCAGAGACCTAATCCTGCGGTTACCAAACCGGAACCCCTCAACGCCTTGACTGCGCCTAGAAATTCTGTCCATAAAAGTTATGAACAGAATCGGTGACAAAGGACAGCCTTGGCGGAGTCCAACCCTCACTTGAAATGTGTTCGACTTACTGCCGGCAATGCGAACCAAGCTCTGGCACTAATCGTACAGGGAACGGACTGCCACAATAAGACAGTCCGATACCCCATACTCTCTGAGCACTCCCCACAGGACTTCCCGAGGGACACGGTCGAATGCCTTCTCCAAGTCCACAAAGCCCATGTAGACTGGTTGGGCAAACTCCCATGCACCCTCAAGAACCCTGCCGAGAGTATAGAGCTGGTCCACAGTTCCACGACCAGGACGAAAACCACACTGTTCCTCCTGAATCCGAGGTTCGACTATCCGACGTAGCCTCCTCTCCAGTACACCTGAATAAACCTTACCGGGAAGGCTGAGGAGTGTGATCCCACGATAGTTGGAACACACCCTCCGGTCCCCCTTCTTAAAGAGAGGAACCACCACCCCGGTCTGCCAATCCAGAGGTACCGCCCCCGATGTCCACGCGATGCTGCAAAGTCTTGTCAACCAAGACAGCCCCACAGCATCCAGAGCCTTAAGGAACTCCGGGCGGATCTCGTCCACCCCTGGGGCCTTGCCACCGAGGAGCTCTTTAACTACCTCAGCGACCTCAGCCCCAGAAATAGGAGAGTCCACCACTGATTCCCCAGGCACTGCTTCCTCATAGGAAGACGTGTTGGTGGGATTGAGGAGGTCTTCGAAGTATTCCTTCCACCTATCCACAACATCCGCAGTCGAAGTCAGCAGAACACCATCCGCACCATACACGGTGTTGATAGTGCACTGCTCCCCCTTCCTTAGGCGGCGGACGGTGGTCCAGAATCGCTTCGAAGCCGTCCGGAAGTCGTTTTCCATGGCTTCCCCGAACTCTTCCCATGTCCGAGTTTTTGCCTCCGCGACCGCTGAAGCTGCACACCGCTTGGCCTGTCGGTACCTGTCCACTGCCTCCGGAGTCCTATGAGCCAAAAGGACCCGATAGGACTCCTTCTTCAGCTTGACGGCATCCCTCACCGCTGGTGTCCACCAAGGGGTTTTAGGATTGCCGCCCCGACAGGCACCAACTACCTTGCGGCCACAGCTCCGATCTGCCGCCTCGACAATAGAGGTGCGGAACATGGTCCACTCGGACTCAATGTCCAGCACCTCCCTCGTGACATGTTCAAAGTTCTTCCGGAGGTGGGAATTGAAACTTTGTCTGACAGGAGACTCTGCCAGACGTTCCCAGCAGACCCTCACAATGCGTTTGGGCCTCCCAGGTCTGTCCGGCATCCTCCCCCACCATCGCAGCCAACTCACCACCAGGTGGTGATCGGTAGAAAGCTCCGCCCCTTTCTTCACCCGAGTGTCCAAAACATGAGGCCGCAAATCCGATGACACAACTACAAAGTCGATCATGGAACTGCGGCCTAGGGTGTCCTGGTGCCAAGTGCACATATGGACACCCTTATGTTTGAACATGGTGTTTGTTATCGACAAACTGTGACGAGCACAAAAGTCCAATAACAAAACACCACTCGGGTTCAGATCCGGGCGGCCATTCTTCCCAATCACGCCTCTCCAGGTTTCACTGTCGTTGCCAACGTGAGCGTTGAAGTCTCCCAGTAGGACAAGGGAATCACCCGGGGGAGCACTTTCCAGTACTCCCTCGAGTGTTCCCAAAAATGGTGGGTACTCTGAACTGCTGTTTGGTGCATAAGCACAAACAACAGTCAGGACCCGTCCCCCCACCCGAAGGCGGAGGGAGGCTACCCTTTCGTCCACCGGGTTGAACTCCAACGTACAGGCTTTGAGCCGGGGGGAAACAAGAATTGCCACCCCAGCCCGTCGCCTCTCACTGCCGGCAACGCCAGAGTGGAAGAGGGTCCAATCCCTCTCGAGAGAAGTTGTTCCAGAGCCCTTGCTGTGCTTCGAAGTGAGTCCGACTCTATCCAGCCGGAATTTCTCGACTTCGCGCACTAGCTCAGGCTCTTTCCCCCCCAGTGACGTGACGTTCCACGTCCCAAGAGCTAGCTTCTGTAGCCGAGGATCGGACCGCCAAGTGCCCTGCCTTCGGCTGTCGCCCAGCTCACAATGCACCCGACCTCTATGGCCCCTGCTATGGGTGGTGAGCCCATTGGAGGGGTGACCCACGTTGCCTCTTCGGGCTGTGCCCGGCCGGGCCCCATGGGAACAGGCCCGGCCACCAGGCGCTCGCCATCGTGCCCCACCTCCGGGCCTGGCTCCAGAGGGGGGCCCCGGTGACCCGCGTCCGGGCGAGGGAAATCTGGGTCCATGGTTTTTCATCTTCATAAAGGTCTTCGAGCTGCTCTTTGTCTGATCCCTCACCTAGAACCTGTTTGCCTTGGGAGACCCTACCAGGGGGCTTTATGCCCCCGGACAACATAGCTCCTAGGATCATTGGGACACGCAAACTCCTCTACCACGATAAGGTTGCAGCTCAGAGAGGAGTAAAAATAACGTTCAAATTATAAAACATTCTCATGCATTTTAATCCAACCTTCCGTTTTCTATCGCACCTGTCCAAGATGTCGCATTAATAGTAAAAAGTATTGTATTTATTATTGGTTAAATTTAGAATAACAATGTTATTAAAAAGAATAAGAGACTTATTATACTCTAAAAATGTTGGTCTTGTCAAGACCTGGACTATGGTGTGGTTTGTTTTTCCGTGGTGCAAAGAGATTGGAACGGACATGGCGTGAAGGTAATGACATCTTTAATCTTAACTCAAAAATATTACAAAAACAAAGGGTATAAACAAAAGGCGCTCTCAGTGGAGGTTAAAAACTTGGCTATGAAAACTAAAACTCGAACTATAAACATAAAATAAAACTTATAAACTATGACATGAAAAACTTACTTAGACCGAGAAAGAGCATGGATCATCGGCATGGATAACATAGGTGTGTAAGAGGTGATAGAGGGTGAGAAGAAGGGGATGTCGCCAGGCTGACTGCCTGGCAACTGCAGGCTTAAATGGTGACGTGGTGATTAACGACAGGTACATGAGTTCAAGTGAATCAGGGGCGTAAGTCGCGAAAACAGGTGAACTGATTTATTTATTTATGGAAACAAAAACAAACCAGGGTGCACAAAAACAGGAACTAATGGAGTCAAAAAGAAAACAGAACATAACTAAAGAGAACATGATCACAAACATATGACAGGTCTTACTTAAAAATGCACACATTTAGTTGTATTCAGTGTTTAAAAAATATTATACGGCTCTCACGGAAATACATTTTGAAATATTTGGCTTTCATGGCTCTCTCAACCAAAAAGGTGCCCGACCCCTGCACTAGGCAGTAGGTGTTCTAAAAAAATTAGGAATTTTGTTTTTATTTTTTATATATATATATATATATATATATATATATATATATATCATTTTATTATTATTTTTTTTGTTCCTTTTTATGCGTGTGCCCTCACATCGATTTGTGCCCTAGCTCGCCGTCGTCATCATTAATGTTGAATTGATGTTTAATTCCATGGAATGCCTGTGCTGGCGAGTGTTTGGTCAAGTTGCACTTCTTGTGTACATAAACAAACTGACTCTATAAAGGGGATGCACACACACACACACACACACACACACACACACACACACACACACACACACACACACACACACACACACACACACACACACATACATTGGTTATCATTTGGAATGGGGACCAAGTTTTTGATCGTGACTTGTGGGGACCCCACTTTCTACAGGTTGTAGAGGCATAAAAAAAATTAGGTAAAATGTCCAGTTAGCTCATACTCGTCTTTAAATCTCTGGACTGATGAAGTAATGTGCTGATCATTCTTACTGGGGACCCTGGGGAAAAATAGTTAATATGGTTCAAGGGGACCACATTTAAATAATGTTGCATAATTCACACAAATTTGTACGTGACTACTGAGGACCATTTCAAAACAAAAGTTCAAATTAAATATGTCATGATCCTCAAAATACAGCACTACAGCTGTCCTCTTTTAGGAAGTTTTGCAACTTAAATGTTTAAAGCAAATCCTGCATCTTCTGTGACATGAGTGAAAACCGCTATTTAGCAGTAAGAAAGTTGTCTGCAACTCCAACTGCCATATATAGAAGGATGGAAAGTTCTGGATGTGAATCATAATGTTTTATAATCATGCTGTATAAAAATGTCATCCTAAGGATTTGTTTTTGGAAAAATATATTAACTTTTAACTAAGGATGGATACCATACAGAATCACAGTACTATTAATGCCAGGATAACAAATGTTTCACTTTTCAGGAAAATGTATTTTCTTTTTTACCAATATTTGAAACACATAAACAAAGTAACCCAAATTTCTAGAATGGATGGCAGAATGGATCTGGCTATCATTTAAAAAGGTTTCCCTTTAGGGCACCTGTTTTTTTGGTCCTCATACCGTCGGAAGTCCCCTAAAGGTGACTGTGTAAACAGAGCGATGTAGAAACATGTAGAAACATAAACACTATTACCACATCACATTTTAGAGAGCCTACACCTATAGCATTCTATCACCGAAACAACTTTACATTTAAGTAGCCCAAGACCTTTGGATAACGTTGCTGTACTGCATGCATAATCAGTTAGAATCATCGCTAAATATACACCACTATAATGTAGAAACATAAACACTAGTACCACATCACATTTTAGATGGCCTACACCTACAGCATTTTATCACCGAAACAACTTCACATTTAAGTAGCCAAAGACGTTTGGATAACAGTGCTGTACTGCATGCATAATCGGTTAGAATCATCGCTAAATATACACCACTATAATGTAGAAACATAAACACTATTACCACATCACATTTTTAAATGGCCTACACCTACAGCATTCTATCACCGAAACAACTTCACATTTAAGTAGCCAAAGACCTTTGGATAACAGTGCTGTACTGCATGCATAATCGGTTAGAATCATCGCTAGATATACACCACTATCATGTAGAAACATAAACACTATTACCACATCACATTTTAGAGAGCCTACACCTATAGCATTCTATCACTGAAACAACTTTACATTTAAGTAGCCCAAGACCTTTGGATAACGTTGCTGTACTGCATGCATAATCGGTTAGAATCATCGCTAAATATACACCACTATAATGTAGAAACATAAACACTAGTACCACATCACATTTTAGATAGCCTACACCTACAGCATTCTATCACCGAAACAACTTCACATTTAAGTAGCCAAAGACCTTTGGATAACAGTGCTGTACTGCATACATAATCGGTTAGAATCATCGCTAAATATACACCACTATAATGTAGAAACATAAACACTAGTACCACATCACATTTTAGGTGGCCTACACCTACAGCATTCTATCACCGAAACAACTTCACATTTAAGTAGCCAAAGACCTTTGGAAACCGGTGCTGTACTGCATGCATAATCGGTTAGAATCATCGCTAAATATACACCACTATCATGTAGAAACATAAACACTAGTACCACATCACATTTTAGATGGCCTAGAACTACAGCATTCTATCACCGAAACAACTTCACATTTAAGTAGCCAAAGACCTTTGGATAACGTTGCTGTACTGCATGCCTAATTGGTTAGAATCATCGCTAAATATACACCACTATAATGTAGAAACATAAACACTAGTACCACATCACATTTTAGGTGGCCTACACCTACAGCATTCTATCACCGAAACAACTTCACATTTAAGTAGCCAAAGACCTTTGGATAACGGTGCTGTACTGCATGCATAATCGGTTAGAATCATCGCTAAATATACACCACTATAATGTAGAAACATAAACACTAATACCACATCACATTTTAGATGGCCTACACCCACAGCATTATATCACCAAAACAACTTCACATTTAAGTAGCCAAAGACCTTTGGATAACGGTGCTGTACTGCATGCATAATCGGTTAGAATCATCGCTAAATATACACCACTATAATGTAGAAACATAAACACTAGTACCACATCACATTTTAGATGGCCTACACCTACAGCATTCTATCACCAAAACAACTTCACATTTAAGTAGCCAAAGACCTTTGGATAACGGTGCTGTACTGCATGCATAATTGGTTAGAATCATCGCTAAATATACACCACTATATTGTAGAAACATAAACACTAGTACTACATCACATTTTAGATGGCCTACACCTACAGCATTCTATCACCGAAACAACTTCACATTTAAGTAGCCAAAGACCTTTGGAAACCGGTGCTGCACTGCATGCATAATCGGTTAGAATCATCGCTAAATATACACCACTATAATGTAGAAACATAAACACTAGTACTACATCACATTTTAGATGGCCTACACCTACAGCATTCTATCACCGAAACAACTTCACATTTAAGTAGCCAAAGACCTTTGGAAACCGGTGCTGTACTGCATGCATAATCGGTTAGAATCATCGCTAAATATACACCACTATCATGTAGAAACATAAACACTAGTACTACATCACATTTTAGGTGGCCTACACCTACAGCATTCTATCACCGAAACAACTTCACATTTAAGTAGCCAAAGACCTTTGGCTAACGGTGCTGTACTGCATGCATAATTGGTTAGAATCATCGCTAAATATACACCACTATAATGTAGAAACATAAACACTAGTACCGCATTACATTTTAGATGGCCTACACCTACAGCATTCTATCACAGAAACAACTTCACATTTAAGTAGCCAAAGACCTTTGGAAACTGGTGCTGTACTGCATGCATAATCGGTTAGAATCATCGCTAAATATACACCACTATAATGTAGAAACATAAACACTAGTACCACATCACATTTTAGATGGCCTACACCTACAGCATTCTATCACCGAAACAACTTCACATTTAAGTAGCCAAAGACCTTTGGAAACTGGTGCTGTACTGCATGCATAATCGGTTAGAATCATCGCTAAATATACACCATTATAATGTAGAAACATAAACACTAGTACCACATCACATTTTAGATGGCCTACACCTACAGCATTCTATCACCGAAACAACTTCACATTTAAGTAGCCAAAGACCTTTGGATAACAGTGCTGTACTGCATGCATAATCGGTTAGAATCGTCGCTAAATATACACCATTATCATGTAGAAACATAAACACTATTACACAATCACATTTTAGAGAGCCTACACCTACAGTATTCTATCACCGAAACAACTTCACATTTAAGTAGCCAAAGACCTTTGGATAACGGTGCTGTACTGCATGCATAATCGGTTAGAATCATCGCTAAATATACACCACTATCATGTAGAAACATAAACACTATTACACAATCACATTTTAGAGAGCCTACACCTACAGCATTATATCACCGAAACAACTTCACATTTAAGTAGCCAAAGACCTTTGGAAACTGGTGCTGTACTGCATGCATAATCGGTTAGAATCATCGCTAAATATACACCACTATAATGTAGAAACATAAACACTAGTACCACATCACATTTTAGATGGCCTACACCTACAGCATTCTATCACCAAAACAACTTCACATTTAAGTAGCCAAAGACCTTTGGATAACTGGTGCTGTACTGCATGCATAATCGGTTAGAATCATCGCTAAATATACACCACTATAAAGTAGAAACATAAACACTAGTACTACATCACATTTTAGATGGCCTATACCTACAGCATTCTATCACCAAAACAACTTCACATTTAAGTAGCCAAAGACCTTTGGAAACTGGTGCTGTACTGCATGCATAATCGGTTAGAATCATCGCTAAATATACACCACTATCATGTAGAAACATAAACACTAGTACCACATCACATTTTAGGTGGCCTACACCTACAGCATTCTATCACCGAAACAACTTCACATTTAAGTAGCCAAAGACCTTTGGCTAACGGTGCTGTACTGCATGCATAATCGGTTAGAATCATCGCTAAATATACACCACTATAATGTAGAAACATAAACACTAGTACCACATCACATTTTAGATGGCCTACACCTACAGCATTCTATCACCAAAACAACTTCACATTTAAGTAGCCAAAGACCTTTGGATAACTGGTGCTGTACTGCATGCATAATCGGTTAGAATCATCGCTAAATATACACCACTATAATGTAGAAACATAAACACTAGTACTACATCACATTTTAGATGGCCTACACCTACAGCATTCTATCACCGAAACAACTTCACATTTAAGTAGCCAAAGACCTTTGGAAACTGGTGCTGTACTGCATGCATAATCGGTTAGAATCATCGCTAAATATACACCACTATAATGTAGAAACATAAACACTAGTACCACATCACATTTTTAGATGGCCTACACCTACAGCATTCTATCACCGAAACAACTTCACATTTAAGTAGCCAAAGACCTTTGGATAACAGTGCTGTACTGCATGCATAATCGGTTAGAATCGTCGCTAAATATACACCATTATCATGTAGAAACATAAACACTATTACACAATCACATTTTAGAGAGCCTACACCTACAGCATTCTATCACCGAAACAACTTCACATTTAAGTAGCCAAAGACCCTTGGGTAACGGTGCTGTACTGCATGCATAATCGGTTACAATCATCTATTATTAGGTAGTGAATCCACGGGTGAGTGACATTTCAGCAGCAGAGAAGAGCAAAGACACATTACAAAACTGCAAAGGAGGCAAAAGTCTTAACTTTAGCCAACAGCAATTTAGGAGTACTGTAGAAACAAGGAGCTGAAAAGTGAGAATGAGAGTATAATTACTTTCTCAAACGGGTGGGCGGTTGTGGTGATGCGGGCAACTTTAAGCCTGTGTGTGTGCGTGCGTGCGTGCGTGCGTGCGTGCGTGCGTGTGTGTGTGTGTGTGTGTGTGTGTGAGCTGACACACAACGAGGTGGAAGAAGCACAGCCCACACTTTGCATTGTACTGTGAAGAAAATAATACAGTTGTTCGATGGAGAGAGAGAGAGAGAGAGAGAGAGAAGTGAAGTGAATTGAATGATATTTATATAGCGCTTTTCTCTAGTGACTCAAAGCGCTTTACATAGTGAAACGCAATATCTAAGTTACATTTAAACCAGTGTGGGTGGCACTGGGAGCAGGTGGGTAAAGTGTCTTGCCCAAGGACACAACGGCAGTGACTAGGATGGCGGAAGCGGGAATCGAACCTGCAACCCTCAAGTTGCTGGCACGGCCGTTCTACCAACCGTGCTACAGAGAGAGAGAGAGAGAGAGAGAGAGAGAGAGGGAGAGAGAGAGAGAGAGGAGGAAAATCTCATCCTCACAATGGACGTCCAAAAGCGAGGCGAGCAGGGATTTGACCAAATTCGACCCAAAAGTCGTTTTAACCTTTGGCCTTTTCCCTGCAGACACCAACTATGGACTTTGGAGAAATTGAAGCTCACTAGATTAAGTCGTTTATCCCAACTATTTGTGAGGGATTATAGACCAGAGCAGGTTCTGTTTTACAGCATATAGATGACAAAACATGAGGTCTAAATACTGTATGCAACTATTAGCATACTTGCCAACCTTAAGACCTCCGAATTCGGGAGGTATATACATATATATATATATATATATATATATATATATATGTATATATGTATATATATAGTGGGGCAATAAAGTATTTAGTCAGCCACCGATTGTGCAAGTTCTCCCACTTAAAATGATGACAGAGGTCTGTAATTTTCATCATAGGTACACTTCAACTGTGAGAGACAGAATGTGGAAAAAAAAATCCAGGATTCACACTGTAGGAATTTTAAGGAATTTATTTGTAAATTATGTTGGAAAATAAGTATTTGGTCAATTCAAACAAGGAAGATCCCTGGCTCTCACAGACCTGTAACTTCTTCTTTAAGAAGCTCTTCTGTCCTCCACTCGTTACCTGTAATAATGGCACTTGTTTGAACTTGTTATCTGTATAAAAGACACCTGTCCACTGCCTCAAACAGTCAGACTCCAAACTCCACTATGGCCAAGACCAAAGAGCTGTCGAAGGACGACACCAGGAAAAGAATTGTAGACCTGCACCAGACTGGGAAGAGTGAATCTACAATAGGCAAGCAGCTTGGTGTGAAAAAATCAACTGTGGGAGCAATTATCAGAAAATGGAAGACATACAAGACCACTGATAATCTCTGTCGATCTAGGGCTTCACGCAAGATCTCATCCCGTGGGGTCAAAATGATCATGAGAATGGTGAGCAAAATCCCAGAACCACACGGGGGGTCGTGGTGAATGACCTGAGAGCTGGCACCAAAGTAACAAAGGTTACCAACAGTAACACACTACGCCGACAGGGAATCAAATCCTGCAGTGCCAGACGTGTCCGCCTGCTTAAGCCAGTGCGTGTCCAGGGCCGTCTGAAGTGTGCCAGAGAGCGCATGGATGATACAGCAGAGGATTGGGAGAATGTCATGTGGTCAGATGAAACCAAAATAGAACTTTTTGGTATAAACTCAGGGCTTCGCGGTGGAAGAGGGGTTACTGCGTCTGCCTCACAATACGAAGGTCCTGCAGTCCTGGGTTGAATATGGGTTGAAAAGGATTTGCAAATCATTGTATTCCGTTTATATTCACATCCAACACTCATATGGAAATGTGGTTTTGTAATTACTTGAGTAAGAGTTAGTAAGTATTCTATGGAAAAAACTACTCAAGCATTGAGTAACTTGTGAGTAAGTTCTGATTTATTCAGTAGTTATTTTTTAATAGTTCTTGGACTAAAATTGTAGTGTGTGTGTGTGTGTGTGTGTGTGTGTGTGTGTGTGTGTGTGTGTGTGTGTGTGTGTGTGTGTGTGTGTGTGTGTGTGTGTGTGTGTGTGTGTGTGTGTGTGTGTGTGTGTGTGTGTGTGTGTGTGTGTGTGTGTGTGTGTGTGTGTGTGTGTGTGTGTGTGTGAAACATACAATTAATTTACAATTTACTACAACATGTTGGGACAAGCGGTAGAAAAGGATGGATGGATGTTTTCTCTAGTTGCGAGTAGAATTCCTGTAAGCTGAAATGAGAGCATTTCTACTGACACAGATGACAGCACATGATATAATGTTCTTTTTAATATTGTAAAAGTAATCATTGAAGATATATATATTTTTTTTGCGTTGTTTGGCGTCATGTGGCTTTTTACACTCAGTATGTTTCTATATCCTAAATTAATATGATTTTTAAAATACTCCTGTTTTTATATTTTCACAGCTACATGTGCAGTGCTAGTTTCTGTGCTTTTATGTACAGGTGTCAAACATTATTTTATGTGGCCCGCGAAAGGCTGGAATTAATATGCGTTGATAAAATGCTTGATCTTTGCTTACTAGATATATTTGTTATTTCCCTTTTAACATTAGAAATCATGTACTGCATACAATTGCATATCTTTTAAAATGCAATATTTTTAAAAACAAAATATAGGGTGTACCCCGCCTTCCGCCCGATTGTAGCTGTGATAGGCACCAGCGCCCCACGCCACCCCAAAAGGCAATAAGCGGTAGGAAATGGATGGATGGATAGTTAATGTATTCCAAATTTATATTTTTGTCAAAATAAAGATACATACTGTACTTAAATATCGGCTTGACATATGATTTCAAAACAAATTGTAGACAGTAAAATAGACACAGTTAAAATCCGCCGACTGAGTTTTTTACTGTAAAATCAACGTTTGTAGTTTTGTTTTATGCTCTTTTTTTTAAACATTAAAACAATATTTTAAGGTAAACACAAAATTTAAAAATAAAAAACTGGCATCTCTGTTGCTAACAATAGTGGTTTTGTTTTTCCATTCCCTTCCAATTATCATTTTTTTTAATATGCTGTAAAAAAAATAATACTACTTTTACTGTAATATTCTGGTGACTGAGCTGACAGTTTTTCAAGTAAAATTTAAATATTTTTTTGCAGCTTGTGTTAAAAAATATATTGTTCATGTATTATATATAAACATGTATATTCATATATTACTCATTGCTAAAAGTGGCCCTCTGAGGGCAACCATAACTGCAATGTGGCCCTCAATGAAAACGAGTTTGACACCCCTGTTGTTATCTCTAGTATGACTGTTGGCTATACGCAGTGTGCCTCTCGTACACCAGGGGGCGATTGTGATTAATTCAGCTCGTTTAGCTATGCTACTGTCGACGTAAATGCGGTAGAAGAAGATCATGCTAAACGATAACAAGCCAGTTAGCAACTTTAAAGCTACGGATCCAGCAGATAAGTACAACTTTCCACTGCCTTTTGATGTTGTTGGTATTTTTTTATGTGTTTAAATGATACTTGTGGTTATTATTATTATTATCATCAGAGACATACAAAAAGATCGCGCTTTTAGTCAACTGTTTTAGGAGGTTCTGTTCAGCAGATCTCAAAGACATAATTAAAGTGTCTTCTTCTGGAACATTCTGATACTTATTAAACAAGTAGGTCTCTATTTCATCATTACTTTAACAACAGTTTTCTATAACTGTACTTTGTCCTTGTTTGATTGATAAAATTAAATCAAAATGCTTGCCGGTTGCTGACGTAAAAAAAAATATTTTTTTATTATTTTATAAACCTTTATTTATAATATGCAGCATTTATAACGATCAAAACAAGTAGAGAAACAGTACTAGACAGCGCCAGGGGGTTGTAAACTCTATAAAGTAACTAAAATAGAATGCTAAATGATGATAAACGTGGACCCCGACTTAAACAAGTTGAAAAACTTATTCGGGTGTTACCATTTAGTGGTCAATTGTACGGAATATGTACTGAACTGTACTGTCCAATCTACTAATAAAAGTATCAATCAATCAATCAAATGTCGGGGCTGGCTACGGGGTGTTGGCCAATGACTTTGGCTGGGGGGCGGGACTTCCGGGAGAGATAGGGAAGTGACGTTATTGTAAGGAAGTGAGAGTTCGAGTTTTGCCGGGAAAAAGGATAGAGGCATTGGAGCTTTGATTGATTGATTGATAGATATTTTTATTAGTAGATTGCACAGTACAGTACATATTCCGTACAATTGACCACTAAATGGTAACACCCGATTAAGTTTTTCAACTTGTTTAAGTCGGGGTCCATCCATCCATCCATCCATCCATCATCTTCCGCTTATCCGAGGTCGGGTCGCGGGGGCAGCAGCCTAAGCAGGGAAGCCCAGACTTCCCTCTCTAATCAATTCATGGTAATGGTAATTGTAATTCATGCTGTTGTGTGGTTGAATTACATCTTGTGCAATAAAGACAAGACAATTCACTGGAGGTGTGGGAAAAAATCGATTCAAATACGAATCAAATCGAATACGTTGTGCGATTCAGAATCGATTCTCATTTTTAAAAAATAGCCTTTTATTTTATTTATTTATTTTTATCAATCCGACAAACCACTACACAGCAATACCATAACAATGCAATCCAATTCCAAAACCAAACCTGACCCAGCAACACTCAGAACTGCAATAAACAGAGCAATTGGGAGAAGACACAAACACGACACAGAACAAACCAAAAGTAGTAAAACAAAAATGAATATTATCAACAACAGTATCAATATTAGTTATAATTTCAGCTTAGCAGTGATTAAAAATGTCTTATTGACATTATCATTAGACATTTATAAAAATAAAAGTAAAATAGTGTCACAGTGGGTTACACTTGCATCGCATCTCATAAGCTTGACAACACACTGTGTCCAATGTTTTCACAAAGATAAAATAAGTCATATTTTTGGTTCGTTTAATAGTTCAAACAAATTTACATTTTTGCAATCAGTTGACTGCGATGAGGTGGCGACTTGTCCAGGGTGTACCCCGCCTTCCGCCTGATTGTAGCTGAGATAGGCGACAGTGCCCCCCGCGACCCCAAAAGGGAATAAGCGGTAGAAAATGAATGAATGGATGGATGGCAATCAGTTGATAAAACATTGTCCTTTACAATTATAAAAGCTTTTTTTTTTTTTTTTATCTACTACTCTGCTTGCATGTTAGCAGACTGGGGTAGATCCTGCTGAAATCCTATTTATTGAATGAATACAGAATTGTTTGAATCGGAAAAATATCTTGTTTGAATCGAATCGAATCGAAAAAAATCAATATATTATCGAATCGTGATAATAATTTTGAAAAAAACTTCGAAAAATAAAACAAGCCACTAGGAAGTGATTTTTTTTGTTTTTAACCCTTTTGAAATTGTGATAATGTTCCCCTTTAATCATGACCAATGTGTGATCCTGTAACAACTTGGATCGTTACCACAATTTGTAGTATCTCCCAAAACGTATTAAAATATCCAAACAAATGAATTAGTGCTTGTTACATTTTAACAGAAGTGTAGATAGAACATTAAAACCGAAAGTAAGCAGATATTAACAGTAAATTAAAAAGTATATTAAAAATCAATTTTGTACCGCCTCCGTCCATTTTCTACCGTTTGTCCCTCATAATTTTGACAAATTAATAGAATGAGAAATGACACAATATGTTACCTCATATGTCATCAGACTTACTAGGAGCCTTTATAACCCGCTTGCTGACTAAAAGAGAAGTTGTCTAGTATGTATGGGACGGTGTGGCGAGGGTTGGGAGAGCGGTCCCATCAACCTGGTTCGAGCCCCAGTTTCTACCACCCAAGTGACGTCCGTTGAGTCCTTGAGCAAGACACGTCACCCTTGCTCCTGACTGGTCGTGGTTAGCGCCTTGCATGGCAGCTCCCGCCATCAGTGTGTGGACGGGTGAATCAAAGCACTTTGAGTACCTCGAAGGTAGACAAGCGCTAGACATTTTTTTACCACGTTCACTATCTTATTTAATGACAACATTGTTCTTCGATTGCAATAAGAAACGTATCTTTAGTATATCATATTATCTGTTATATTAAAATAAAGCCAATAATGAAATTTTTTGTGGTCCCCTTTATTGTGAAATATATTGATATCGTGATAACTCTAGTGTTAAAACACACAAAAAAACTATTTGATTAATCAGACTCATTTAGTGCATGGAAATGTAGTGAGTGTCACATAGGACATGTTGCAATTCATGTTTCCCCCTCGAAGAACTGCAGCTGCCTAGTTCCAGTAGCCTTCATGCAGCCCTAGACCATGGCGCACGTCTATAGTATTTTCCCTCGTAAAGTTATCCTGTCATGAAATGGATGAAATATGTCTTTTTCTGGAACATTCCGATACTTATTAAACTAGTACGTCTCTATTTCATCATTACTTTAACAAATACTGTCCCATTTCAGCTTCCTATAGCTGTACTTTGTGCTTGTTTGATTGATAATGTGGAATCCACAATGCTTACTTTTGATTGGCGAAACAGAGTCCTGAGGAATAAAACTTTGTTTTTGTTTTTTTTATAAAACTGTATTTATAATATGCAACATTTACAAACCCCGTTTCAATATGAGTTGGGAAATTGTGTTAGATGTAAATATAAACGGAATACAATGATTTGCAAATAATTTTCAACCCATATTCAGTTGAATATGCTACAAAGACAACATATTTGATGTTCAAACTGATAAACATTTTTTTTTTGGCAAATAATCGTTAATTTTAGAATTTGATGCCAGCAACACGTGGCAAAGAAGATGGGAAAGGTGGCAATAAATACTGATAAAGTTGAGGAATGCCCATCAAACACTTATTTGGAACATCCCACAGGTGTGCAGGCCAATTGGGAACAGGTGGGTGCCATGATTGGGTATAAAAGCAGCTTCCATGAAATGCTAAGTAATTCACAAACTAGGATGGGGCGAGGGTCACCAATTTGTAAGCAAATTGTCGAACACTTTTAGAACAACATTTCTCAACGAGCTATTGCAAGGAATTTAGGGATTTTACCATCCACGGTCCGTAAAATCATCAAGAGGATCAGAGAATCTTGAGAAATCACTGCTCGTAAGCGATGATATTACAGACCTTTGATCCCTCTAGCGATACTGCATCAAAAACCGACATCAGTGTGTGAAGAATATCACCACATGGGCTCAGGAAGACTTCATAAAACCACTGTCAGTAACTACAGTTGGTCGCTACATCTGTAAGTGCAAGTTAAAACTACTATGCAAAGCGAAAGCCATTTATCAACAAGACCGAAGAACGCCGCCGGCTTCGCTGGGCCTGAGCTCATCTAAGATGGACTGACGCAAAGTGGAAAAGTGTTCTGTGGTCTGACGAGTCCACATTTCAAATTATATTTGGAAACTGTGGACGTGGTGTCCCCCGGAACAAAGAGTAAAATACCCATCTGGATTGTTCTAGGCGCAAAGTTCAAAAGCCAGCATCTGTGATGGTATGGGGGTGTATTAGTGCCCAAAGCATGGGTAACTTACACATCTAACTTACACATTAATGGTGAAGGCACCATTAATGCTGAAAGGTCCATACAGGTTTTGGAGCAAGATATGTTGTCATCCAAGCAACGTTATCATGGACGCCCCTGCTTATTTCAGCAAGACAATGCCAAGCCACGTGTTACAATAGCGTGACCTCGTAGTAAAATAGTATGGGTACTTTCCTGGCCCGCCTGCAGTCCAGACCTGTCTCTCATCGAAAATGTGTGGTGCATTATGTAGCGTAAAATACAACAACAAGACCCCGGAGTGTTGAACAACTTAAGCTGTACATCAAGCAAGAATTCTAAAAAATTCCAATTTGAAAGATTCAACAATTAGTTTCCTCAGTTCCCAAACGTTTATTGAATGTTGTTAAAAAAAAAGGTGATGTAACACAGTGGTGAACATGCCCTTTCCCAACTACTTTGGCACGTGTTGCAGCCATGAAATTCTAAGTTAATCATTATTTGCAAAAAAAAAAGTTTATGAGTTTGAACATCAAATATCTTGTCTTTGTAGTGTTTTCAATTGAATATGGGTTGAAAAGGATTTGCAAATCATTGTATTCCGTTTATGTTTACCTCTAACACAAGTTCCCAACTCATATGGAAACAGGGTTTGTATTTATTAAATAATACTTCAACAAAATATGAATGTAAGTTCATACTGTGAAAAGAAATACAACAATGCAATATTCAGTGTTGACAGCTAGATTTTTTGTGGACATGTTCCATAAATATTGATGTTAAAGATTTCTTTTTTTGCGAAGAAATGTTTAGAATTAAGTTCATGAATCCAGATGGGTCTCTTTTACAATCCCCAAAGAGGGCACTTTAAGTTGATGATTACTTCTATGTCTAGAAATCTTTATTTATAATTGAATCACTTGTTTCTTTTTCAACAAGTTTTTAGTTATTTGTATTCCTTTTTTTCCAAATAGTTCAAGAAAGACCACTACAAATGAGCAATATTTTGCACTGTTATACAATTTAATAAATCAGAAACTGATGACATAGTGCTGTATTTTACTTCTTTATCTCTTTTTTTCAACCAAAAATGCTTTGCTCTGATTAGGGGGTAGTTGAATTAAAAAAATGTTCACAGGGGGTACATCACTTAAAAAAGATTGAGAACCACTGCTCTAGTGTTAAAACACACAAAAAATAAGAACTATGTGATAAATCAGACTCATTTAGTGCATGGAAATGTAGTCAGTGTCAAATAGGACATGTTGCAATTCATGTTTCCCCTTGGAAGAACTGCAGCTGACTTGTTCCAGTAGGCCTCATGCAGCCTTAGACCATGGCACACGTCTATAGTATTTTCCCTTTTAAAGTTATCTCGCCATGAAATGGATGAAATGTGAAGCGTGTGTGGTTTTTGTAAGATTCTCAATGGTAGTTGTTGCACTTTGGCACACAAAAAAAAGGAATAGGTATGTTTCCAGGGGTACCGTTCCTTGGGTAAGATGGAGATTTCTTTCGGGATCAAGTCTCTAAACCAGGGGTCTCAAACTCAATATACCTGGGGGCCACTGGATGCAGAGTTTGGGTGAGGCTGGGCCGCAAGAAAAGATTTCTTAAAAACGTTTTTTCGCATACTCCTCAGCTCGTCTAGTTGTATAATGACGTTTCAAATTGTATCCCTTGTGCACCGCAACTTTTTCTGTGCAAATAAGACACAAATCATCACAAATCAAATCATCACAAATCTTTCTCTTCACTGCAGGCTTTGAAAAAGACATGTTTGGGGTTGTGGAATATATTTGTATTCAGCCGACGCACGGACAATAATGTTATTTCCGCAATGTGTGTCGACCGCTTTTCGTCCCTACAGCAACAAGGCGGTCGGCGGATAATAGCCGCAAAAAAAGTGACGGCTCCTGGAGTATTATCCGGCGTCATTTAGAAATACATGTAGCGTTCATTGTGTGAGGCAATGCAAATTAAATAATAGAGGATGTTAGACCCGCTCGACATCCATTGCTTTCGGTCCCCTAGAGGGCGGGAGTTGCCCACATTTGAGGTCCTCTCCAAGGTTCTCATAGTCATCATTATCACTGGCGTGCCACTGGGTGTGAGCTCTCCTTGCCCACTGGGTGTGAGTTTTCCTTATGTGGGTTCTTCCGAGGATGTCGTAGTCGTAGTGGTTTGTTCAGTCATTTGAGACATTTGTGATTTAGGGCTATATAAATAAACATTGATTGATTGAAAAAAAAAAAAAATTACGGTTTGAATTTGCCCAGGTTATCGGGGACTGTTATTACTGACGGACAGGTGTCGCGATGTGACTGCAGGCACGTAAGAAAACCCAGGGTCTCCATGGGAACGTTTCTGTCTCTTTCACTTATTTGCCGCTTTTCCACTAATGCAGGGGTAGGCAACCCAGAACGTTGAAAGAGCCATTTTGGACCCAAATAACACAACGCTGTCAAGCGCCATTCATATAAAACTCGCGGGCCGTGTTAACCTTAAACTTTCATATTAATGTGGGGGCCACAAAATGACCTCCGGCGGGCCACAATGGGCCCGCGGGACGCGTGTCTGAGACCCCTGCTCAAAACTCTCTCCTACACCAGCTGATGTTTGACCCCTATTCACCACGCCCTTGGGTGTGTGTTAGGATCCGGGTGACATTGTGTTGCCACCATACGCACGGAAGGGTGCACCTGCCCACCCAGCATCGAGCATTCATTTCCATAACAAACAAGTCACCACCTTCGATGCATATGCATTATGCAAATGGTGTCAGAGGTAACGCAGGCTGGTTTTTGTGCTTTTATGCAAGTGAGTACAATTGACAATTCAGTACACTTCATTAGTATGTATAAAGTCAAAAGGGAGCAGGGGCCTTTAAAGGAACAAACAGGATGTCTGTTACGAGTGACGCTTCACTGACATCAAAACATCATCATTTATGTGTGCCGCTTGTTGTCCAACTTTTGCCATCCAATGAATTGTAAACAGCATGTTGTCAAATGCTGTGATGAGGTGGCGACTTGTCCAGGGTGTACCTCGCCTTCCGCCCGATTGTAGCTGAGATAGGCACCAGCGACCCCAAAGGGAATAAGCGGTAGGAAATGGATGGATGGATGTTGTCAAATGTACCCGGGCAGCTGCGATCTCACCTGGTGAAAAGATCCCTTCCAAGAAGGAGCAGAGAAATGCTCGTTAGCAATAAATTTGGCAGCTCCATCTCGGCTCGGGGTTAAAAAACAAACAAACAAGCAAATCAAAGTTTCTCCTGCCGTGGAGATCAACGCTTTTGTAAGGCGATCAAGGGAGCTCTCCTCCTGATCCAACGCTGCGAAACAAAGTAAAGTCTGCTTCTGATGCGGACGAGGATGCTGATGATGATGAGGAAGGGGACGAGGACCCCATGATCCAGATCCCCATATGCGTCCTAGGGCGCACCGGCGGGAGGAAAAGCGCTAAAGTCCCAGTCGAAACCGCAACAAACCGATCCAAGCAGCAGCGTGCGCACATACAGTCACACACACACACACACACACACGCTGACACACAGCCTCCCCCTGCTCTCCAGCATCAAGCAGAGCGAGAGAGAGAGAGGGCGAGAGAGAGAGAGACTAATCTGTTGTCCTTCCCTCCATGGCTTGGCATCCTAACACCACACTCAATCTGGCCACACAGACACGAATATGGGACTTTATAGGGATATTATCATATGACATATTATGTAATGTCATGGTATATAAATCATCCCCATTAGGTCATACGGTGTCTGGCTTTGCACCGTTCTAACTTAACACCGGATGTTTTGGAAGTCATGAATTATTTATAAATACGGTATTATTCCTACACTATAGAAATAATCTGCTTTAGAGGAGTCAGTGTACATCTTTTGCAGCACGACATATTTGCTATTCAGGGAAAATGTAGGCGGCAACATAAGAAAAGTGAGAGGCACGATAATCTTGTCTTGTCTTTCTGGGGTAGTGGTTCTCTACCTTTTTTCAGTGATGTACCCCCCCCGTGAACATTTTTTCAATTCAAGTACCCCCTAATTAGAGCAAAGCATTTTTCGTTGAAAAAAATAGATAAAAAAGTAAAATACAGCACTATGTCATCAGTTTCTGATTTATTAAATTGTATAAATATTGCTCATTTTTAGTGGTCTTTCTTGAATTATTTGGGAAAAAAAAAGATATAAAAATAACTAAAAAGTTGTTGAAAAATAAACAAGTGATTCAATTATAAATAAAGATTTCGACACATAGAAGTAATGGTCAACTTAAAGTGCCCTCTTTGGGGATTGTAATAGAGATCCATCTGGATTCATGAACTTAATTTTAAACATTTCTTCACAAAAAAAAAAATCTTTAAAATCAATATTTATGGAGCATGTCCACTAGAGATGCGCGGATAGGCAAGTGTATCATCCGCAACCGCAGAACCAAAGTCGTCATCCACCCGCCGTCCACTCGAACCAACATTTTATCAGGACCGTACTCGCCCGCCAACCGCCCGCTGAAATACATCAGAGGTCGGCCGCCTTTACCACTCACAGAGCTATATAAACCTGTTTCACAGAGTAATGAAGTCAATTGTTCTCGCGATTATTAAATAGCGTTCATCCTGATGACAAGAATATGGGCGTGCTGTGAAGCCATTGCCTTAGACACCTTCAACAACATGTACGAACCGATTGTTGGTCCGGCAACATGTTGTGTGCAGCTTCCGCAATTACACGCACAAGACTGAAAGGCATACTGGGTGATACAGAGTACACTGATGGTTGTGATATAAACAACTTTAACACTTACTAATATGCGCCACGCTGTGAAGCCACACAATACAAGATTGACAAACACATTTCGGGAGAACATCCTCACAGTAACACAACATAAACGCAACACAACAAATACCCACAATCCTTTGTAGCCGTGACAATTCCTGAATATATTTTACACCCCCGTGCCCCCGCCCACCTTACCGACGCACGGGGGGTGGAGGGGGATTTGGTGGCGGGGTTTGCTGCTAGCGGGGTGTATAAAACAGTCAGGAGTTGTCATGAATACAAAGGATTCTGGGTATTTGTTGTGTTGCGTTTATGTTGTGTTACTGTGAGGATGTTCCCCCGAAATGTGTTTGTCATTCTTGATTGGTGTGGCTTCACAGCGTGGCGCATATTACTAAGAGTGTTAAAATTGTTTATATCACAATTATAAGTGTACTCTGTGTCACCCAGTATGCCTTGCAGTCGTGTGCGTGTTGCCGCGGAAGCCACACACAACATGATGCTGGACTGACAAGCAGATCTTGTATGAAGTAGAATGGCTTCATAGCACGCCCTATTACTTAGTATCTGTGTGACTGCCGGCAGTCATTCAAGAGAATAATAACGTCTCCTATTGTCTTCTTCGCTTTATGACACGGGTCTTAAATGGCTCTTTGAATGGCAAAGGATTCCGATCCCAGAACCATGTATATCAAATATTTCCGGATGGTTCAACCGCCACCCGCCCGAATCTAATTAAAATCTATTTTTTCGTCATGTCAACCGCCCGACCCGCGGTTTATCTGCGAATGAGACCGCAAACCGCTTATCTGTCTACAAAAAATCTAGCTGTCAACACTGAATATTGCATTGTTGCATTTCTTTTCCACAGTGTTTGAACTTACATTCATATTTTGTTGAGGTATTAGTTAACAAATATACTGTATTTATTAATGATTTTTTGAATTGTTGCTATTTTGAAAATATTTAAAAAAAATCTCACGTACCCCTTGGCATACCTTCAACTACCCCCAGGGGTACACGTACCCCCTTTGGGAACCACTGTTCCAGGGGCTGCATGAGTGCTGCTGGCACGGTAGAGCTTGGGTTCATTGAAGGAAAACTTTGATTGATTGATTGATTGAAACTTTTATCAGTAGATTGCACAGTACAGTACATATTCCGTACAATTGACCACTAAATGGTAACACCCGAATAAGTTTTTCAACTTGTTAATCAATTCATGAACTCCCAATATGGGGCAC
Organism: Nerophis ophidion; assembly: GCF_033978795.1. Lineage (NCBI taxonomy): Eukaryota > Metazoa > Chordata > Actinopteri > Syngnathiformes > Syngnathidae > Nerophis > Nerophis ophidion. Next base: position 71,997,916 of record NC_084616.1, on the reverse strand, counting down.
AGACGGGGGAGCTCCCATGCCAGCAACTTGAAGGTTCCAGGATCGATTCCAACCTTCGCCATCCTAGTCATGGTTGTTTTGTCTGCTTAACCCTTGCTCCTGATGGGTCGTGGTTAGCGCCTTGCACGGCAGCTTCCGCCATCAATGTGTGTGAATGGGTGCATATGATGTATATTGTACAGTGCTTGTGATATCATTCCAGGTATGGTGAAGCGCTATATAAATACAGACCATTTACCATTTATGTGTTTTGACAATGTGAAGCAAAGCATGTTCTTTGCCCGTCGAGAAACTGGGCCGTATGGCAGTTCTTCAACAATCCATGGAGCCCAAACGCACCTGCAGGACGACAAGTGCCTTGATGATGAAGCCGGAGGAGATGGTCCTATTTGGTATTTAATGCATGTGTTTTTTATATTTCATACAGAGTAATCATTTAATGAGAAGTTGTTGCTTTAAAAAAAAATGGGTTTTTTTTACCTTTTAATTATATTTTCCATTTGTGTTTTATATTTAATACAGATTTCCACCAAAAACAGTCCATTTCTACATACTTGTATGCATACATATACAGAAAATCATACTTGTCCTAATTGTACAGCATATCATTCCCAATATTTCATGATTTAAGTAGATGTATGTATATTACAGATGCGCGGATAGGCAATTATATCATCCGCAACCTCATCGCTAAAGCCGTCATCCACCCGAACCCACATTTTATCAAAACCGCAACCGCCCGCTCGTTGTTGTATATCAGGGGTCGACAACCTTTATCACTCAAATAGCTATTTTGACCCGTTTCACAGAGTAAAGAAGACAATGGGAGCCGCAAACATTCTCGCGAATATCTGCTGGTGCTCATCCAGATAACGAGAATAAGGGTGTTTCTATGAAGCCTTTGCCTTTGACGCCTTCAAGAACATGTACGAACTGTTTGCCAGTCCAGCAACATGTTGTATTCAGCTTCCGCGGACACACGTACAAGATTGAAAGGCATAATGTGTGACGCATAGTACACTGATGGTTGTGATATAAACAATTTTAACACCCTTACTAATATGCGCCACGCTGTGAAACCACACCAAACAAATGACAAACACATGTCGGGAGAACATCCTCACAGTAACACAACATAAACGCAACACAACAAATACCCAGAATCCTTTGCATCCATGACTCGTCCTGAATATATTTTACACCCCTGCGCCCCCAACCCCGCCCACCTTACCGGGGTTTGGTGCTAGCAGGGTGTATGATATAGTCAGGAAAGTCATAGATGCAAAGTATTCTGGGTATTAGTTGTGTTGCCTTTATGTTGTATCACTGTGAGGATGTTCTCCCAAAATAGGTTGGTCATTCTTGTTTGGTGTGGGTTCACAGTGTGGCGCATGTTAGTAAGAGTGTTAAAATTGTTTATATCACAACCATCAGTGTACTCTGTGTCACCCAGTATGCCTTGCAGTCGTGTGCGTGTATCTGCGGAAGCCACATACAACATGTTGCTGAACTGGCAAGCTGTTTGTACATGTAGAAGGCGTCTAAGGCAATGGTTTCATAGCACGCCCTAAAACTTGTTAACTGGGTGTCAGTCAGCAGATATTTGCGAGAGTATTTGCAGCTCCTATTGTCAACTTTATTAAGTGACACGGCTCAAAATGGCTCTTTGAGTGGTAAAGGTGCCGATCCCTGAACCATGTGTAACAAATATTTCCGAATGGTTCAACCGCCACCCGCCCAAATCTATTTAAAATCTATTTTTTCGTCATGTCACCCGCCCGACCCGCGGTTTATCCACGGACTCTGCGGATGAGACCGCAAAACCGCGCATCTCTAATGTATATACACACATATCTATATATAAACATACGTACACATAGGGCTGGGCGATATATCGATATACTTGATACATCGCGGGTTTGTCTCTGCGATATAGAAAATGATAATATGGTGATAATTGAGTATACCTTCTCCCGCTGTTGCTTTTAGCTGCGGAAATTACACTACAGCTGTTCCTCACTCTTTGTTCTCTCTCCTTCTCACAGACACATAAAACAAGCGCACCCTGTTACATACGTCACATATGTGTACGCCCTCGCGGAGCATACAGTTAGCATGGGTAACGTTAGCTGTGGTGCGAGTGGTAGTACGAGAGAAAGGTGTGAATCTGGTAACAAATGAAGGAAGAATTAATTCCCAAGAAAAACAGCACAAGGTTCCATTGTCTTGCGGTATTTTGGCTTCAAGTGGGAATATGTCAAGTGTGGGGCAAAAGCGTTGTTTCAAAAAGTAGCATTACTGCTAATATGTAGCATCCTTTGAAAAGTCACCTGCTAGAGAATGAAGAGTGCATACTCTGCATGTCAACATCTCCTTTCGATGCCACACCCACAAAATGCCGAGGCATCCATTTCTACATCAACACCGTTTTAAAAAAATAGTCAACAACAGAAGGAGATGACGTCCGCAGGAACCTACCACATAGCAAAGGATATACTATTTGATTTCCTATTATGCAGCTCATTTTTATTTGACGGTTATTGAAATATCTTGTGTGACATCATGCACAAAAGTGCACTTTATTTGTTTTAAACTATTGTAATGCCGTTCTGTACAAAAAGTGCACTTTAATTTAGTGTTGTTTTGATATGTCATCTTAGTGACATCATGCACAAAAGTCCACTAATAGCTTGTTTTAAAATGTTCCTGACAATCTTTCACTTTCTGTTTTGGAAATGATATGAATACTTGTTTGTGCCACTGCTTAATAATTGTTTAATAAATACAGTTTTGGTCAATTGACTTAGTTGTGATTTCCCTCTCTGCATGAAAGTTTAAAAAGACCATGTATTAATGCAGTATGAAAAAGAATGTTTTAATGTAGACACTTAAAATCATCATACTGGTGTGATTATATGCATCAAGTGTTCATTCAAGGCTAAGGCAAAATATGGAGATATATATCGTGTATCGTGACATGGCCTAAAAATATTGAGATATTAAAAAAAGGCCATATCGCCCAGCCCTACGTATACACACGCATACATACAATATTGACTTACATTGTATTTTATAATGTCATCTTTCTCAATTATTATAATACAGCATTCTTCTGGACATAAGTTATTAAATATGTCAATTTATTCTCTACTGCTAAATAAATATTATTGTTTCCATTTTTATTATCTATGTCTGAGCTGTTGTCCTGGATTTATCTATCTAGGATCATAATTATTTTTGTGTGACTATTTAAGTCTTAATCTTTTACGAAAAGTAACTGAATTAAGCCCTATAGTCAAATATTTATTAATTTAATTTCAAGCCACCAGTGCTCTATACTGCAACGTATTTTGCATTAAACTACTTTGACAAGAAAATATTAAAAAGTGACTTTCTGCTGACTGACTTGGGGAATGTTAATGAATATCCCTCAAAAATGTGGAGCACATTATCCAAGGAAACAACGAGCATCATATAGCACAGGGGTGGCAAACTCAAATACAGAGTGGGCCAAAATTTAAAACTGAACAAAGCCGCGGGCCAAGGTTGAACAAATGAACCTTTTAATAGGGACCCAAACAAGTTTTGCAATGAATATTGAACAAGCAAGGCTTAAATAGGGCAGCATGGTGGGACAGGGGTTAGTGCATCTGCCTCACAATACGAATGTCCTGAGTAATCCTGGGTTCAATCCTGGGCTCGGGATCTTTCTGTGTGGAGTTTGCATGTTCTCCCCGTGACTGCCTGGGTTCCCTCCGGGTACTCGGTCTTCCTCCCATGGAACAGGCAGAGCTTATATAATGTAATAGTGCAAAATCAACTTTCAAAAAAACATCAGTGGTATATTAAATACAATTGAATTAAAAAAAAATGGTTTCTTCTTTTCTATTTGCAGCCTTCTGAGGTAAAAATCAACATTAACTTTTTCCACAGGCTAATACATTCGAAAATAAAATAAAAATGAGGTGAGCGGGGTTTGGTGGTAGTGGGGGGTGTATATTGTAGCGTTCCGGTAGAGTTAGTGCTGCAAGGGGTTCTGGGTATTTGTTCTGTTGTGTTTATGTTGTGTTACGGTGCGGGTGTTCTCCCAAAATGTGTTTTGTCATTCTTGTTTGGTGTAGGTTCACAGTGTGGCGCATGTTTTTAACAATGTTAAAGTTGTTTATACGGCCACCCTCAGTGTGACCTGTATGGCTGTTGACCAAATATATGTGTGTGAAAGCCGCATATATTATGTGACTTGGCCAGCACGCTGTTTAAATGGAGGAAAAGAGGATGTGACGACATGTTGTAGAGGACAGTGCCTTTAAGGCACTGTCCCAATATTGTTGTCCGAGTGGGAATCGGGAGAATGGTTGCCCAGGGAGATTTTCGGGAAGGGCACTAAACTTCGGGAGTCTCCCGGGAAAATCGGGAGGGTTGGCAATTATGAGTATTAGCGGTGAATGTGGTGTTACCGGCGGGCCAGCTCTAATGTTAATTTGATATTACCTCAAGGGCCAAATGAAATTAAACGGCGTGCTAAATTTTAGTTTGACACCCATGATATAGCAGGACTGAAAGTATATGCTCTTGTTTTTATCATTTTCGGGGCACAGATGATTGATACATTAAGGCCATGAAATAAAATATGAATTACAGTGCAATCTGTTGATCTTTAGATTTGCAATTTATGATATGAAGAATTCCCATGATGCTTGTTTACTTTGTGTAAAGTATGCAGTATATGTCATCATTTCTGGTCATTTTGTTTTCGCATCTTCCTTTGTTTCCATTTGTAAAACTATAGAAATATTTCCATATAACAAGATTTCAACATTTACTTTGCAAAAAAAATGTTGTTAGCATCCATCCATCCATCAATTTTATACCGCGTATCCCTCTATGATTAAAAAAACCTGTGCCAGTGCAATAGTGATCTGCTAAAATGCAACGTCAATGTCTTTTTTTTTTTTAGCGCCGCTTCATCAGATAGAGACAGTATCTTGCATGCATAACAATAGATTTTGCAAAGCTCACACATTTATGCTTCTTCCTCATCCAGTCCAGACATTTTTCTGCTGATTGTGAATTTAGGAATATCAGTTATAATGCTGCTAAATGACATTGGAGTGCAGTAAAATGGAGTACTTACTATAAAAGGGGACAAAATATGTGTTATAAATTATTTATGGATTCACCATTCACTTCCGTACTAAACCTAAGTTTGGAATTAATACTTTTTTAAGTAATGTACCCCCTGTGAACATTTTTTTTTATTCAAGTACCCCCTAATCAAGAGCAAAGCATTTTTGGTTGAAAAAAAAAAGAGATAAAGAAGTAAAATACAGCACTATGTCATCAGTGTCTGATTTAAAAAATTGTACAACAGTGCAAAATATTGCTCAGTTGTAGTGGTCTTTCTTGAATTATTTGGAAAAAAAGATTTAAAAAGAACTAAAAACTTGTTGAAAAATAAACAAGTGATTCAATTATAAATAAAGATTTCTACACATTGAAGTAATCATCAACTTATAATGCCCTCTTTAGGGATTGTAATAGAGATCCATCTGGATTCATAAACTTAATTTCTTTGCAAAAAAATAAATCTTTAATATCAATATTTATGGCACATGTCCACAAAAAAATCTAGCTGTCAACACTGATTATTGCATTTTTTCATTTCTTTTCACAGTTTATGAACTTACATTCATATTTTGTTGTTGTATTATTCAATAAATATATTTACAAAGGATTTTTGAATTGTTGCTATTTTTAGAATATTTTAAAAAAAATCTTACGTACCCCATGGCATACCTTCAAGTACTCCCACTGCTGTACAATAATTAAAAGCAATAATTTCAGCTATGAAAAATGAAGGAGGCTGATTTCCTTACCGGTAATTTGAAATCGCATAAAGGTAAGAAGATTAAGAGCTATTCAGTAGGATTTAATGTCCAAGCTTACATCATACTCACATTTTTACTGCATGCCTTCGGTAAGTGCCGGAGTGAGAAGTTTTTTAAAAAATTAGCGCATGCTTACTTTTACCGCATGCTTTTGGTAAATGCAGGAGTGCGAAGAGGTTTTAAATCAATTAGCGCCCGCGCGGCAATTCAAGGAAATACGGTAGTTATATTCGAGTAATTCCTCCCAAAAAACGAACCGGAAGTAAGTGCATAATTGAAAAATAAAAGCCGGGTCTTACTGTTGTGAGTACAAAACTTTCACAAATTACTCGAAGAAGGATACTAACTGATATAAATAAATAAATAAACACGTAATTTAGCTCACCAACATCATCTTATTTTACAATTGTGTGTATAAAGCCAATTAGGCATCTGTCCACACCGCGGCACGTATATACTTCCGGTGGCGGTCTCCCCGTTGCCAAGGAAACGGTAACAAACAAGGCAGTCATTATCGAGCCACTGTGAGCTTTTTTAAAAGTGCCGTTAAGAAAGTGCCGCGGGAAGTAAAGAACGAACGGGTAACTTATATTTGGATATATTTTTGGATTGTCCTAACATGCTAACGTCGGCTGGTATTTGCCTTTATTTTGCGTGCGACCTGTTGACTCGTTGCCTATTTGATGTGAATGCATCGCGACACGCAATAACAGGGAAACATTTGTCCGACAAAGTGTTTAATCACCTATTGGTAATTACTACAACGTCAAGCCAAATGTATGTGTTTTCAGGCAAAATGGAGGAAAACAACAATTATGGATGTGACTTGGATGTGGAGTCAGACAGCTGTGAACTAAAGACTGATCACATTAGCTCTGATGAGGACATGGATGGTAAGTATCTTTGTTTATTTAATCATAAACAAGGATATATAATTAATGTATTGGTATGTAGTTTAACACTCATTTAAAGCATATCATGTACAAACCCCGTTTCCATATGAGTTGGGAAATTGTGTCAGATGTAAATTTAAACGGAGTACAATGATTTGCAAATCCTTTTCAACCCATAGTCAGTTGAATGCACTACAAAGACAAGATATTTGATTTTCAAACTCATAAAGTTAATTTTTTTTGCAAATAATAATTAACTTAGAATTTCATGGCTGCAACACGTGCCAAAGTAGTTGGGAAAGGGCATGTTCACCACTGTGTTACATCACCTTTTCTTTGAACAACACTCAATAAACGTTTGGGAACTGAGGAAACTAATTGTTGAAGCTTTGAAAGTGGAATTCTTTCCCATTCTTGTTTTATGTAGAGCTTCAGTCGTTCAAAATGCGCCGCACATTTTCGATGGGAGACAGGTCTGGACTGTAGGTGGGCCAGGAAAGTACCCGCACTCTTTTTTTTTACGAAGCCATGCTGTTGTAACACGTGCTGAATGTGGCTTGTCATTGTCTTGCTGAAATAAGCAGGGGCGTCCATGAAAAAGACGGCGCTTGGATGTCAGCATATGTTGTTCCAAAACCTGTATGTACCTTTCAGCATTAATGGTGCCTTCACAGATGTGTAAGTTACCCATGCCTTGGGCACTAATGCACCCCCATACCGTCACAGATGCTGGATTTTGAACTTTGCGTCGATAACAGTCTGGGTGGTTCGCTTCCCCTTTGGTCCGGATGGCACGATGTTGAATATTTCCAAAAACAATTTGAAATATGGACTCGTCAGACCACAGAACACTTTTACCTTGCATCAGTCCATCTTAGATGATCTCGGGGCCAGAGAAGCCGGCGGCGTTTCTGGATGTTGTTGATAAATGGCTTTCGCTTTGCATAGTAGAGCTTTAATTTGCATTTACAGATGTAGCAACGAACTGTATTTAGTGATAGTGGTTTTCTGAAGTGTTCCTGAGCCAATGTGGTGATATCCTTTCGACATTGATGTCGGTTTTTGATACAGTGCCGTCTGAGGGATCGAAGTTCACGGTCATTCAATGTTGGTTTCCAACCATGCCGCTTACGTGGAGTGATTTCTCCAGATTCTCTGAACCTTTTGATGATATTATGGACCGTAGATGCTGAAATCCCTAAATTTCTCGCAATTGCACTTTGAGAAAGGTTGTTCTTAAACTGTTTGACTATTTGCTCACGCAGTTGTGGACAAAGGGGTGTACCTCGCCCCATCCTTTCTTGTGAAGGACTGAGCATTTTTTGGTAAGCTGCTTTTATACCCAATCATGGCACCCACCTGTTCCCAATTAGCCTGCACACCTGTGGGATGTTCCAAAAAAGTGTTTGATGACCATTCCTCAACTTTATCAGTATTTATTGCCACCTTTCCCAACCTCTTTGTCACGTGTTGCTGGCATCGAATTCTAAAATAATGATTATTTGCAAAAAAAAAAAAAAAAAATGTTTATCAGTTTGAACATCAAATATGTTGTCTTCAACTGAATATGGGTTGAAAGGGATTTGCAAATCATTGTATTCCGTTTATATTTACATCTAACATAATTTCCTAACTCATATGGAAACGGGGTTTCTACTAGCCCACTCAGTGGCTAGTGTTTGGATTGTCCGCCATGAGATCGGTAGGTTGTGAGTTCAAACCCCGGCCAAGTCATACCAAAGACTATAAAAATAGGACCCATTACCCCCCTGCTTGGCACTCAGCATCAAGGGTTGGAATTGGGGGTTGAATCACCAAAAAAGATTCCCGGGCGTGGCCACTGCTGCTGCCCACTGCTCCCCTCACCTCCCAGGAGAAGAACAAGGTGATGGGTCAAATGCAAAGGACAAATATCACCACATCCAGTGTGTGTGTGACAATCATTGGTGCTTTAACTGATATTGCATTGATAGTAGAATGTATGTTTATTTGATCTTTTATTAGGACAGAGTTGGATTCATAATGTGTTTGTTTCTTCAAGGTAAGGCAGAGGATGATATAAAGACTGACTTTAAGGCGTTAAGGATGATGAAGAAAGATGAAGAAGCAGCGAAGCTTCCTGATATTGAGTGGTTAAACGAGTTGTCTGAGTAAGTATTTTGGGATATTGTTTGAGACGATATTAATCTGCTTTTGTGTCCATCTCATCGGGGTGTGATATCACTGGATTACACCGTTTTTTTAGCCCGCAGTAATTTGTGGGTTATTGTACCTAAAATAAATCAGTATTGTGTTTTCTATAATGGACCACGATACAGAATACATCCAAATGTGTCACTTTTCTACTGCTGAACATCTTTGCCCTTAGGGCTGGGATTTCCAAAGTGCGGCTTGCGAGCCAAATTTGGCCCTTGATGTCATTTAATATCAAAGAAATGCACCTGGGGATAGGTTGATTGGCAACACTAAAATTGGCCCTAGTGTGTGAATGTGAGTGTGAATGTTGTCTGTCTATCTGTGTTGGCCCTGCGATGAGGTGGCGACTTGTCCAGGGTGTACCCCGCCTTCCGCCCGATTGTAGCTGAGATAGGCGCCAGCGCCCCCCGCGACCCCTAAAAAAGGGAATAAGCGGTAGAAAATGGATGGATGGATGGATGTCATTTTGTTTGGCCCAAATTTGGACCACACACTCTCACTTAGTCTCATTCCTGCACTGCAAAAACTGAAATCTAATTAAGATTAAATATCTCAAATAAGGGTGATATTTGCTTATTTTCTGTCTGATAAGATAGTTCTCCTCACTCGGCAGTTTTTATGTTAGTGTTTTACTTGTTTCGGTACTAAATTATCTCAGTCAAGATAATGGCACTAGCATTTACTTAATTTAAGAATATTTTTCAATATATTGAGCAAAAATTTCTTTTTTTTTTCGACCAAGAAAAGTGCACTTGTTATTGGTGAGAATATACTTATTGAAGGTATTTTGGGGTTCATGAGGTTAGCTAATTTTGGAAAGTCTTGACAAGCCAAATTTTCTTGTTCTATAGGCAGATAATTTTGCTTAGTTCAAATAAAATACCCCTCCTTTTTGTATTTTTTTTCTTGTTTTTCAACACTGACTTTTTGCAGTGCGGCACCTCTTCTCACCATCGAAACCAAATACGATATTTGTTAAGTTAAAGTTAAAGTACCCATGATTGTCACACAAACACACACTCGGTGTGGCGAAATTATTCTCTACATTTGACCCATCAACCTTGATCACCCCCTAAGAGGTGAGGGGAGCAGTGAGCAGCAGCCGGTAATCATTTGTCTGTGTATTTGCATAGAAAATGACACCGGGTGTACTCATTGTGTTTTGTACTTGAATATAATTAAGTGAATAGAGAGTGAGACTCCCTATGCATACCACTCTAAGGTAGAAAAAACCCTAGCCGCAATCAAGCAAAATGTCTTAGGCAGGAGTAGGACTTTACCATAATGGGCCATCCGCCATTGACTATGATTATAAAGCTTTAAGGGTTACAAGAATGTTTTGACTTTATTGTAACAATGCCTTCTTGTCATTGTTCCTTTTTCCCCCAAGGGACAATGATAGTGATGGTGACCTTGTGGGTGAAACTGCAGACGAGAAAGACGTGACTTTTGCAGAGACAGCACGGATGTTCAAGCTGAGGCGGAACCTGGACCAGCTGGACGACGTCCAGAAACAGAAGGAGTGTTCCTTGCTGAAAGCCAGGTTTGGTTTAAGCAACAAAAACAGCCCTTCAGTGTATGTGTGTTTCTAATATCTTGCTCCAGGCTCCAGAAGTTAAAGGCCTACTGAAACCCACTACTACCGACCACGCAGTCTGGTAGTTTATATATCAATGATGAAATATTAACATTGCAACACATGTCAATACGACCTTTTTAGTTTACTAAATTACGATTTTAAATTTCCTACGGAGTTTCTTGTTGAAAACGTCGCGGAATGATGTTAGTTACGTCTCGAGTTGTAGTGGACATATTAGCCCAGCACCACACACGGCTAAAAGTCGTCTCTTTTCATCGCATAATTACACAGTAATTTGTACATCTGTGTTGCTGAATCGTTTGCAATTTGTTCAATTAATAATGGAGACTATAAAGAAGAATGCTGTTGGTGGAAAGCGGTGGATTGCAGCTGCCTTTAGCACCGAAACACAGCCGGTGTTTCTTTGTTTGTTGTGAAGTTTTAACACAGAGCGGTCAAGCGAACATGTTTTTCTACGTCAACCAGCAAGTTTTTGGATGGGAAAATTCTGATATTAAGTCGGCTCTTACCGGAGACTTCAGTGGATTATGCGACTTCCTCCTGCAGCTCAAAAAGGCAGCTGTGATCTTGGTTCCTCCATTGGCTTATCTGAGAGACACTGGCGTTCACCGCAGCCATCCGACTTTCATGTATGACTTTACAATCTCAATAAACACTATTAAAACAATAAGCAGATAAGGGATCTTCCAGAATTATCCTAGTAAATGTGTCTAATTACATCTGAAACGGTCCCACCGCCTGGAGCCATCGCTTTTTCTTTAATTTTTATTTTTTTGGGGGGATTCACTCAAATTTTCCCCATTCACAAATCTTTCATCCTTGCTCATATTAATGGGGAAAACGTCGCGGTATGATGACGCCTGTTGGTGACGTCTAGGGTTGTAGCGGACATATTAGCCCAGCACCACACACGGCTAAAAGTCCTCTCTTTTCATCGCATAATTACACAGTAATTTGGACATCTGTGTTGCTGAATCTTTTGCAATTTGTTCAATTAATAATGGAGACTATAAAGAATAATGCTGTTGGCGGAAAGCGGTGGATTGCAGCTGCCTTTAGCACTGAAACAGAGCCGGTGTTTCTTTGTTTGTTGTGAAGTTTTAACACAGAGCGGTCAAGGTAACATGTTTCTCTACGTCAACCAGCAAGTTTTTGGATGGGAAAATTGTGATATTAAGTCGGCTCTTACCGGAGACTTCAGTGGATTGTGCGACTTCCTCCTGCAGCTCAAAAAGGCAGCTGTGATCTTGGCTCCTCCATTGGCTTCTCTGAGAGACACTGGCGTTCACCGCAGCCATCCGACTTTCATGTATGACTTTACAATCTCAATAAACACTATTAAAACAATAAGCAGATAAGGGATCTTCCAGAATTATCCTAGTAAATGTGTCTAATTACATCTGAAACGGTCCCGCCGCCTGGAGCCGTCGCTTTTTCTTTATTTTTTATTTTTTGGGGGGGATTCACTCAAACTTTCCCCATCCACAAATCTTTCATCCTCGCTCATATTAATGGGGAAAACGTCGCGGTATGATGACGCCTGTTGGTGACGTCTAGGGTTGTAGCGGACATATTAGCCCAGCACCACACACGGCTAAAAGTCCTCTCTTTTCATCGCATAATTACACAATAATTTGGACATCTTTGTTACTGAATCTTTTGCAATTTGTCCAATTAATAATGGAGACTATAAAGAATAATGCTGTTGGCGGAAAGCAATGGATTGCAGCTGCCTTTAGCACCGAAACACAGCCGGTGTTTCTTTGTTTGTTGTGAAGTTTTAACACAGAGCGGTCAAGCGAACATGTTTCTCTATGTCAACCAGCAAGTTTTTGGATGGGAAAATTGTGATATTAAATCGGCTCTTACCGGAGACTTCAGTGGATTATGCGACTTCCTCCTGCAGCGCAAAAAGGCAGCTGTGATCTTGGCTCCTCCATTGGCTTCTCTGAGAGACACTGGCGTTCACCGCAGCCATCCGACTTTCATGTATGACTTTACAATCTCAATAAACACTATTAAAACAATAAGCAGATAAGGGATCTTCCAGAATTATCCTAGTAAATGTGTCTAATTACATCTGAAACGGTCCCGCCGCCTGGAGCCGTCGCTTTTTCTTTAATTTTTATTTTTTGGGGGGGATTCACTCAAACTTTCCCCATCCACAAATCTTTCATCCTCGCTCATATTAATGGGGAAAATGTCGCGGTATGATGACGCGTGTTGGTGACGTCTAGGGTTGTAGCGGACATATTAGCCCAGCACCACACACGGTTAAAAGTCGTCGCTTTTCATCGCATAATTACACAGTAAATTAGACATCTGTGTTGCTGAATCTTTTGCAATTTGTTCAATTAATAATGGAGACTATAAAGAATAATGCTGTTGGTGGAAAGCGGTGGATTGCAGCTGCCTTTAGCACCGAAACACAGCCGGTGTTTCTTTGTTTGTTGTGAAGTTTTAACACAGAGCGGTCAAGCGAACATGTTTCTCTACGTCAACCAGCAAGTTTTTGGATGGGAAAATTCTGATATTAAGTCGGCTCTTACCGGAGACTTCAGTGGATTGTGCGACTTCCTCCTGCAGCTCAAAAAGGCAGCTGTGATCTTGGCTCCTCCATTGGCTTCTCTGAGAGACACTGGCGTTCACCGCAGCCATCCGACTTTCATGTATGACTTTACAATCTCAATAAACACTATTAAAACAATAAGCAGATAAGGGATCTTCCAGAATTATCCTAGTAAATGTGTCTAATTACATCTGAAACGGTCCCGCCGCCTGGAGCCGTCGCTTTTTCTTTATTTTTTATTTTTTGGGGGGGATTCACTCAAACTTTCCCCATCCACAAATCTTTCATCCTCGCTCATATTAATGGGGAAAACGTCGCGGTATGATGACGCGTGTTGGTGACGTCTAGGGTTGTAGCGGACATATTAGCCCAGCACCACACACGGCTAAAAGTCGTCTCTTTTCATCGCATAATTACACAGTAATTTGTACATCTGTGTTGCTGAATCTTTTGCAATTTGTTCAATTAATAATGGAGACTATAAAGAAGAATGCTGTTGGTGGAAAGCGGTGGATTGCAGCTGCCTTTAGCACCGAAACACAGCCGGTGTTTCTTTGTTTGTTGTGAAGTTTTAACACAGAGCGGTCAAGCGAACATGTTTCTCTATGTCAACCAGCAAGTTTTTGGATGGGAAAATTGTGATATTAAATCGGCTCTTACCGGAGACTTCAGTGGATTATGCGACTTCCTCCTGCAGCGCAAAAAGGCAGCTGTGATCTTGGCTCCTCCATTGGCTTCTCTGAGAGACACTGGCGTTCACCACAGCCATCAGACTCTCATGTATGACTTTACAATCCCAATAAACACTTTTAAAACAATAAGCAGATAAGGGATCTTCCAGAATTATCCTAGTAAATGTGTCTAATTACATCTGAAACGGTCCCACTGCCGCCGCCTGGAGCCGTCGCTTTTTCTTTTTTTTCTTTTTTTTTCTTTTTTTTTGTGCTTCACTCCAACTTTCGTCATCCACAAATCTTTCATCCTCGCTCAAATTAATGGGGAAATTGTCGCTTTCTCGGCCCGAAAAGCTCTTGCTGCTGGAGGCTCACATTATAAACAATGTGAGGATGTGAGGAGCCCTCACACCAGTGACGTCACGCGCACATCGTCTGCTACTTCCGGTAAAGGCAAGGCTTTTTTTTGGCATGTTTTCCTGCTGGCTCCGCTGTGAACGGGACTCTCGCTGCTGTGTTGGATCCGCTTTGGACTGGACTCTTGCGACTGTGTTGGATCCATTATGGATTGAACTTTCAGAGTATCATGTTAGACCCGCTCGACATCCATTGCTTTCCTCCTCTCCAAGGTTCTCATAGTCATCATTGTCACCGACGCCCCAATGGGTGTGAGTTTTCCTTGCCCTTATGTGGGCCTACCGAGGATGTCGTAGTGGTTTGTGCAGCCCTTTGAGACACTACTGATTTAGGGCTATATAAGTAAACATTGATTGATTGATTGATTAGCGACCAAAAGTTGCGTCACTCCAACTTTCCTCATCCACAAATTGTTGCTTTCTTGGCCCAAAAAGCTCTTGCTGCTGGAGGCTCACATTATAAACAATGTGAGGATGTGAGGAGCCCTCACACCATTGACGCCACGCGCACATCGTCTGCTACTTCCGGTAAAGGCAAGTCTTTTTTATTAGCGACCAAAAGTTGCGAACTTTATCGTCGATGTTCTCTACTAAATCCTTTCAGCAACAAAATGGCAATATGGCGAAATGATCAAGTATGACACAGAATGGACCTGCTATCCCCGTTTGAATAAGAAAATCTCATTTCAGTAGGCCTTTAATTCCTGTAACAACCGGTTCGTCATCTCACTTGATTGGAAAAAAAAAAAAGAAAATGTCAGCTTTATTCCTTTCTTCCATCTCGGGCAGCCGGTGATGCATGATGCAGCCCCGGCAAATGTGTCCGTCATTTTCTGTCCACACGGGATCTTTCAAAGTCATCATGGAGCTGTGCTGCACAACGATCAAATATGAGTGAAATAGAACTCAAGCACTCGCAGCTTTTAACCCATCTGCGACTCCTACCACATGCCGTGCGCCTTTTCATTTTCTTTTCATGCCGATCAGCACGCTGCGTCATAAAATTGTTGGCATACTGTACGCTGTATGGGCCTTTTTATTAGTTTGCCTTTCATTGCAGCGGCGACAGTTCAATCTGTGAGCCGGATGCTTTTGGGTTGACTCTACTTTCAGATTGTGTCTCTCTGTCAACACTTGCAAGCTGTCTGTCTCATCTCATCTTTGTTTCCATTTCCAGAAAGTCCCTTAACCTCCTACGTCAGCGCATTGGGAGTCTACAGGAGCAGCGGGATGTCTTGGAGCGTGAAATAGAACATCCGGAAGCAGAAGACGACAAGTCAGTTCCTTATGAACAATAATGAACACATTTCTGTTTTAAAGGTCCCCTATTATACTGTTTTTTTTCACCATTTTAATTATGGTAAGTCTCAGTATTTCTACAGCCCTCATTAGTACTATTATGCGTATTAAGTTTTTTAACCACACGTTTGTGTTTCTGTAGCTTTAATGCCATTGAGCTGTGTGTGTCCACTCCTATATCCGACAGAATGTGTATTTCTTTTGCAATTTACCGATTTTTTTACATATAAACTGTAATCGTACTTGTCCAAGATAAAGTAAGAGCTATATTTCACATCCAACAACGTAACTTTAAAGGCCTACTGAAACCCACTACGACCGACCACGCAGTCTGATAATTTTTATATCAATGATGAAATCTTAACATTGCAACACATGCCAATACTGCCTTTTTAGTTATTAAATTTAAATTTTAAATTTTGCGCTAAGTACCCTGTTGAAAACGTCGCGGTATGATGACGGATTGTAGCGGACATGTTGTTCCAGCCCCGATCCCAGCTATTAGTCGTCTGCTTTAATAGCATAATTACACAGTATTCTGGACATCTGTGTTGCTGAATCTTTTGCAATTTGTTCAATTAATAATGGAGACGTCAAAGAAGAAAGCTGTTGGTGGAAAGCGGTGTATTGCAACCCAAACACAGCCAGTGTTTCTTTGTTTACATTCCCTAGAGATGACGGTGAAGCTTTAATATGGAACAGAGCGGTCAAGCGAACATGGTTCCCTACCACATGTCAAACGGCAGGTTTCGGTGAGAAAATTGTGGTAATAAGTCGGATCTTACCGTAGACATGAGCGGATACTTGCGACATTCCTCGTGCACCTGTCAAAGAGGCAGCTGTGGACTCTCTTGCCTCCTCCGACCGGCCTCCCCCGAACGTGGGATGCTTCCACCGTGTAGGAGGGGGAGAAAAAAAGCTCAGCCTGGCCCCAACGGCTGCCTTCGCTGCGCCTCGTCGAGAAACACGGCTTCCTTCAGAGACACTGGCGGTCACCACACCTGTGGCCACACCCCTCCGACTTTCAGGTACCATATAATCTCACTAAAACACTAGTAAGACAATAAGCAGATAAGGGATTTACCAGAATTATCCTAGTAAATGTGTCTAATAACATCTGAATCGCTCCTACTGCCCTCGCCTTTTTTTTTTCCTAGTCCTTCACTCTAACGTTCCTCATCCACGAATCTTTCATCCTCACTCAAATTAATGGGAAAATCGTCGCTTTTTTGGTCCGAATCGCTCTCGCTGCTGTTGCCCATGATTATAAACAATGTGAGGATGTAAGGAGCTCCACAACCCGTGACGTCACACTCACATCGTCTGCTACTTTCGGTACAGGCCGGGCTTTTTTATTAGTGACCAAAAGTTGCAAACTTTATCGTGGATGTTCTCTACTAAATCCTTTCAGCAAAAATATGGCAATATTGCGAAATGATCAAGTATGACACATAGAATGGACCTGCTATCCCCGTTTAAATAAGAAAATCTATTTTCAATAGGCTTTTAAGGGGGGTCATATTATATATATATATATTTTTTACATTTAAATCACCTCCTTGTGGTCTACATAACTTGTAAAGGTGGCGCCTTGCTCTAAAGTTTGCATTAATTTGGTTTTAAAGACCATCTTTAAGGTGCTGTTTATTGTCTCTTTACAATGCACCGTTTAGTGGGCGGTCTTATTTATGTACCGAATCCCTCAACCAGACCAAGCCCCCTTTGACTGCGTCCCCACCCCGTCAGCCATGTTGTAGATGTCAGTGCTTCCACATGGAGTCTACTGACAGATATACCATATTTTTCGGAGAATAAGTCGCTCCGGAGTATAAGTCGCATCTGCCGAAAATGCATAATAATGAAGGAAAAAAACATATACGTCGCACTGGAGTATAAGTCGCATTTTTGGGGGGGAAATTAATTTGATAAAACCCAACACCAAGAATAGACATTCATCCATCCATTTTCTACCGCTTTTTACCCTTTGGGGGTCGCAGGGGGCGCTACATTTGAAAGGCAATTTAAAATAATTAAAGAATAGTGAACAACAGGCTGAATAAGTGTACTTTATATGAGGCATAAATAACCAACTGAGAAGGTGCCTGGTATGTTAACGTAACATATTATGGTAAGAGTCATTCAAATAACTATAACATATAGAACATGCTATACGTTTACCAAACAATCTGTCACTCCTAATCGATTAATCCCATTAAATCTTATACGTCTAGTCTCTTACGTGAACGAGCTAAATAAAATAATCACGGTGGAAGGGGGGTTTGTGCGTCTGCCTCACAACACGAAGCTCCTGCAGTCCTGGGTTCAATCCCAGGCCCGGGATCTTTCTGTGTGGAGTTTGCATGTTTTCCCCGTGAATGCGTGGGTTCCCTCCGGGTACTCCGGCTTCCTCCCACTTCCAAAGACATGCACCTGGGGATAGGTTGATTGGCAACACTAAATTGGCCCTAGTGTGTGAATGTTGTCTGTCTATCTGTGTTGGCCCTGCGATGAGGTGGCGACTTGTCCAGGGTGTACCCCGCCTTCCGCCCGACTAGCTGAGACAGGCGCCAGCGCCCCCCCGCGACCCCAAAAGGGAATAAGCGGTAGAAAATGGATGGATGAATGGATATTTTACGGTAATGCGTTAATAATTTCACACATAAGGCGCTCCTGAGTATAAGTCGCACCCCTGGCCAATCTATGAAAAAAACTGCGACTTATAGTCCGAAAAATACGGTAATTTAAAACTGTACTCATACAGTATTTCGATTGAGTGCGGTTCCTTTTTGTATATTACCAGATCGTGCCGAGAGCCCCGAACTTCGATCCATCCATCCATCTTCTTCCGCTTTTCCGAGGTCGGGTGGCGAGGGCAACAGCCTAAGCAGGGAAACCCAGACTTCCCTCTCCCCAGCCACTTCGTCCAGCTCTTCCCGGGGATCCCGAGGCGTTCCCAGGCCAGCTGGGAGACATAGTCTTCCCAACGTGATTGATAAACATTGATACTAAAGTGTTAAATTCCCAACAGTTTGTTTACAGCAGGGGTCTCAGACACGCAGGCCAATTGCGGCCCGCAATACATTATTTTGCGGCCCCCACCTTAATATGAAAGTTTAATGTTAGCGCGGCCTGCGAGTTTTATATGAATGGCGCTTGACAGCGTTGTGTGCGGAGCTGAAGGAATCTACCAATCACGGTGTAGTATGTGGCTCTTGAGGGCCGAACATTGACGTCACTTGAGTGATGCACACAGAGAAAAATTTTGCCGCTTTTCCACTAGACCCGCACGTGCTCTTTCTCCCTCCCTCCCTCGCTTGCCCGCCTGCTCGCTCTCTCTCTGTCACTGTGTGTGTGTCTCTCTCTCTCTCGCTCCCTCCCCCGATGCCGGGGAGAAGAGCTTCCGAAGCACTCCGCCGAAGAACCGAGCGACAATACAAAACTGTGGTGCACTGGACCCCAGCGCTGATAGTCCGAAAGAGAGTTGCTGGGCGAATCGGACATGTAACACGTTAGTCGTGTTAGCCCGTTCGAGGCTAATTGTGCTACCGTAACTGCAAACTCCACGGCGAGCCCTCCCTCCGGCACCAGACAGAGACGATTTTTGTTATTTGGCTCCAAAACGTTCTGGGTTGCCTACCCCTGCAATATTGGAAAAGCGGCAAATGAGTGTAAGCGACAGAGACGTTGCCATGGAGACGAGAGTGACACCTGTTCGTCAGTAATAACAGTCCCTGATAACCTGGACCAATTCAAACCGTCATTTGTTTTTTTTATTGTTTCATTTGCATTGCCGCACATTACTTAATTCTCATTTTGTTTGATTTAGATTTAGATTTTATTTTGTGTTGAAAATAAAAATAAGGAAATTTAAATATATATTTTTTAAGAAATCTTTGCTCGCGGCCTAGCCTCACCCAGACTCTGCATCCAGTGGCCCCCAGGTAAATTGAGTTTGAGACCCCTGCTTTAGAGCATGTTTGGAAAAAAGGCAAGATTGTTTTAGAAACATCTCTGCCATGTTTGATTCAAAAATTTCAGGACTTATGGGGATCCCAAAATCGGGTACCAACATCTAAGAAAAGTGGGTTTTGCACACTAGGGCCCCTTGAGTTGTTGGACAGGAGAACACAAACGTCAGCAACACTAAGCATAGTTATATGAGCTACATTGCTAACATTACATTCACATTGTAACCGCACCATAGCTCGGTTGGGAGAGTGGCCGTGCCAGCAACTTGAGGGTTCCAGGTCCGATCCCCGTTTCTGCCATCCTAGTCGCTGCCGTTGTGTCCTTGGGCAAGACACTTTACCCACCTTCTCCCAGTGCCACCCACACTGGTTTAAATGTAACTTACATAATGGGGTTCACTATGTGAAGCGCTTTGAGTCGCTAGAGAAAAGTGCTATGTAAATATAATTCACTTCACTTCACCTATCATGCTAGGTTTGCCTAAATAGACACTATGAGATAATATTTACAGCTCCAATGTCTATAGCTGACTGGCGTATGGTTGGCTGAGTTTCAGGCCTTTTTTTTTGTAACGTGTAGTGAAGCCTCTTTTTGACAAAGCTTTCCTCCATTCAGGGCTTCATTGGACTCATTTAGCTAGGAGCTCTATGTCAATAAGGAAGGAGGAACTTTAAAATGCAATGAGTGCCTCTTTTTCCAAAAGTAGAGCAAACAAGTTACAAAGATACCGTCTTTTTTTCTCTAAACCAGCTCTATGGACACGTATTTGCATACCAGGGGACTTTTATCGATCATATAGTTGATAATAATATAACTTCAGTTGTTTTCTTACAATCTCTGCATTGACTGATATGGTTATCTCATTTTCCAGCATTTCCCTCCGTCGTTTGCGGGCTGAGCATAAAAATCTGTGTTACGAGCTGCAGAGGGAAGAAGAGATTGAGGCCCACACCGACAATGAGCTACGGCAACAAGAGTAAGTATCCGTGGGGGGGAAATTATTTTGGCAGGAATGAACTAACTGAACCACTGTTCTGCACAGTGGGTGTGTACAACCACAGATGGAGCCACAAAAATAGAGGAATCGTGCTCATGACACTGTCCCCTGTGTAAACGGGCATTTCCAGTAGCTCACCTTCTACTTTGTTTTATACAGTCAACTCACCTCTGATGCTTCAGTATCTGCGGCATGGCTCAGATGGTAGAGCTGCCGTCCAAAAACCTCCTGGTATAAATCCAGCCTCGGCTATCCTAGTCACTGCTGTTGTGTCCCTGGGCAAAACACCCTACTTTTCTCCCAGTGCCTACCACTGAATGAATGTTTGGTGGCGATCGCTTCAATTTGGCTGCCCCGTTTCTGTCAGTCTAGGGCAGCAGTGGCTACAAATGTAGCTTACCACCTTCCATGTGTGAATGTGGAGTCAGAAAAGCACTACATAAAGTCTAATTCAGTGATTCTCAAACTGTGGTACATGTACCACTAGTGCAGTGGTTCTCAAACTTTTTTTGTCATCCCCCACTTTGGACAAGGGGGAGTTTTCAAGCCCCACCTGCCCCCATCGCCCCAACAGAACGCTAATGCCAAGTTTGACATTTTCATATTTATTGAACGTCAAGAAACATTCAAGTTGTATACATTCAAACTCAATAACATAAAACGACATCAAGTTCAATAATATCCATCCATCCATCATCTTCCGCTTATCCGAGGTCGGGTCGCGGGGGCAACAGCCTAAGCAGGGAAACCCAGACTTCCCTCTCCCCAGCCACTTCGTTTAGCTCTTCCCGGGGGATCCCGAGGCGTTCCCAGGCCAGCCGGGAGACATAGTCTTCCCAACGTGTTCTGGGTCTTCCCCGTGGCCTCCTCGGGAGGCGTTCGGGTGGCATCCTGACCAGATGCCCGAACCACCTCATCTGGCTCTTCTCCATGTGAAGGAGCAGCGGCTTTACTTTGAGTTCCTCCCGGATGGCAGAGCTTCTCACCCTATCTCTTAGGGAGAGCCCCTCCACACGGCGGAGGAAACTCATTTCGGCCGCTTGTACCCGTGATCTTATTCTTTCGGTCATGACCCAAAGCTCATGACCATATTTGAGGATGGGAACGTAGATCGACCGGTAAATTGAGAGCTTTGCCTTCCGGCTCAGCTCCTTCTTCACCACAACGGATCGGTACAACGTCCGCATTGGGTGGAGTGCCATCTCCGGGTTGGGGAGGAGACCCTGCCCCAAGTGGAGGAGTTCAAGCACCTAAGAGTCTTGTTCACGAGTGAGGGAAGAGTGGATCGTGAGATCGAAGTTCAATAATAAATAAAAAAAACTGTGCAGCTGTGGTATAACTTGCATCAAGTTCAATAATAAATACAATAACTATTCTGCCAGTTTTCTTTGAAAGAAATCAAGTGGCTTATTGACGTGATTGGGGTGTGTGGTCTCGAGGCGTCTCTTTAATTTGTTGGGTCTCCTGCTGTCTGCTGCAAGCGGTTTTAGATACAGAACACATAGGGGTCTCCCCTCCGCCCCCACCACCGTTGCCGTGAATCCAAGAGCAAGATACCCTTCATATTTTCTTTTCGGTTGGCTTTTTGGTTGATTAAGCCCGTCAGATTTTTGTTTCTCTGCAGGCGCTGGCTCCGATTTGACGACTTTTGAGGTGCGAGTCACAAATGTATCCATTTTGTGTAATTGTGGTCCACACATTAGCCTGCTACCCATCCGCGTGAAAGATTGTTCCGCTTAGCCCCGCCCCCATTAGTTACTGTTGCTATGTCTGTCAAACTTTCGCTCCTACCTAGAAATTTAAAGCCTAGAGGAAAAATAAGTAATTCACATTTATTTACATAACAGATTTCATAGACAGAATCACAAAGTGATTTACAAAGTGTATAGAAAATGAAAGCATAGTAAAAAAAAAAAAAAAATCTAAGAATATAATAAAAAAAAAAAGTAAAGTGAAATTTCCTCCCGTTCCTCGCACCCCACCTCAATCAATCAATGTTTATTTATATAGCCCCAAATCACAAATGTCTCAAAGGACTGCACAAATCATTACGACTACAACATCCTCGGAAGAACCCACAAAAGGGCAAGGAAAACTCACACCCAGTGGGCAGGGAGAATTCACATCCAGTGGGACGCCAGTGACAATGCTGACTATGAGAAACCTTGGAGAGGACCTCAGATGTGGGCAACCCCCCCCCCCTCTAGGGGACCGAAAGCAATGGATGTCGAGCGGGTCCAACATGATACTGTGAAAGTTCAATCCATAGTGGCTCCAACACAGCCGCGAGAGTTCAGTTCAAGCGGATCCAAGACAGCAGCGAGAGTCCCATCCACAGGAAACCATCTCAAGCGGAGGCGTATCAGCAGCGCAGAGATGTCCCCAACCGATACAGGCGAGCGGTCCATCCTGGGTCCCGACGAGCGGTCCATCCTGGGTCTCGACTCTGGACAGCCAGTACTTCATCCATGGTCATCGGACCGGACCCCCTCCACAAGGGAGGGAGGGACATAGGAGAAAGAAAAGAAGCGGCAGATCAACTGGTCTAAAAAGGAGGTCTATTTAAAGGCTTGAGTATACAGATGAGTTTTAAGGTGAGACTTAAATGCTTCTACTGAGGTAGCATCTCAAACTGTTACCGGAAGGGCATTCCAGAGTACTGGAGCCCGAACGGAAAACGCTCTATAGCCCGCAGACTTTTTTTGGGCTCTAGGAATCACTAATAAGCCGGAGTCTTTTGGACGCAGATTTCTTGCCGGGACATGTGGTACAATACAATCGGCAAGATAGGCTGGAGCTAGACCGTGTAGTATTTTATACGTAAGTAGTAAAACCTTAAAGTCACATCTTAAGTGCACAGGAAGCCAGTGCAGGTGAGCCAGTACAGGTGTAATGTGATCAAACTTTCTTGTTCTTGTCAAAAGTAAAGGCATTATGTTGCTATGATATGTATTTCCCAATATTTCTGCACAATAATTGAAATAAGATAAAATAATTGTTGTATTCAGTCTTAAAAAAAATATTACATGGCTCTCACGGAAATACTTTTTAAAATATTTGGCTTGTATGGCTCTCTCAGCTAAAAAGGTTCCCGACCCCTGGTTTACATGTATAACTTTCTCCGACTTTCTAAGACGTGTTTTATGCCACTTTTTTTTGTCTCATTTTGTCAACAAAACTTTTTACGTTGTGCATGAATGCACAAAGGTGAGTTTTGTTGATGTTATTGAGTTGTGTGGAGTGCTAATCAGACATATTTGGTCACTGCATGACTGTAAGCTAATCGATGCTAACATGCTATTTAGGCTAGCTGTTTGTACATATTGCATCATTATGCCACATTTGTAGCTATATTTGAGCTCATTTAGTTCCCTTTAAGTCCTCATAATTCAATGTATATCTCATGACACACTATCTGTATGTAATATGGCTCCAGACGGGTTTGTTTTTGTATTTTTGGTCCAATATGGCTCTTTCAACATTTTGGGTTGCCGACCCCTGATCTATAGGAATCACCAAAATAATTACTTGATTAAAGTACAGAGTTTTATTTTCCTATATCCAAACAACCTACTCAGTGGCCTCCTGGTTAAAGTGTTTGCCCTGAGATCGGTAGGTTGTGAGTTCAAACCCCGGCCGAGTCATACCAAAGACTATAAAAATGGGACCCGTTACCTCCCTGCTTGGCACTCAGCATCAAGGGTTGGAATTGGGGGTTAAATCACCAAAAATGATTCGCGGCACAGCTGCCGCCCACTGCTCCCCTCACCTCCCAGGGGGGGAACAAGGGGATGGGTCAAATGCAGAGGACAAATTTCCCCACACCTAGTGTGTGTGTGTGGCAATCCTTGATACTTTAACAATGTTACTGTTCAAACTGTGTGTAATCTTATTGGGGAAACATACTAAATATACTTGCTAAATAAAACCTAAACCTTGTTTTTAATGAATACTTAGGGCTTCTATGCTACTGTATTTTAATGTTGGTCATTATGGTGGTATTTGGAGAGCCAAGTGTTTTTTGGAGGTGATGCTTGAGAACCATTGGTCTAATTCATCTATGGCATGGGTGTCAAATTTGGCCCGCCGTGTAATTTCACTTGGCCCTTGAGGCAATATCACATTAACATTAGAGCTGGCCCGCCGCTGTAACATTGCATTCACCGCTAATACTCTTACTTGCCAACCCTACCGATTTTCCTGGGAGACTCCAGAAGTTCAGTGCCCCTCCCGAATTTCATCCGGGACAACAATATTTGGGGTGGGCTTTAAAGGCACTGCCTTTGGCGTTCTCTACAACCTGTCTCCACGTCCGCTTTTCTTCCATACAAACAGCGTGCCGGCTCAGTCACATAATATATGCGGCTTATACACACACACAAGTGAATGCAAGGCATACTTGGTCAACAGCCATACAGGTCACACTGAGGGTGGCCGTATAAACAACTTTAACACTGTTACATATATGCGCCACACTGTGAACCCACACCAAACAAGAATGACACATTCGCACCGTAACACAACATAAACACAACAGAACAAATACCCAGAACGCCTTGCAGCACTAACTCTCCCGGGACGCTACAATATACACCCCCCGCTATCACCAAACCCCGTCCACCTCAACCCCACCGCCGAAAAGAGGCATTAAATTTTTATTTAAATTTTATTTGATATGCCATTGATATTTTTTTATTATTATTATTATTTGAAACTCGATTTTGCATGTCACTATAAAGTTATATAAGCCTCGCTTGTTCAATATTCAAAGCAAAACTTGTTTGGGTCCCTATTAAAAGGTTAATTTGTTCAACCTTGGCCCGCGGCTTTGTTCGGTTTTAAATTTTGGCCCACTCTGTATTTGAGTTTGACACCCCTGCTCTATGGGTTCAAGCCCTCACACACGTGTCTATTTCTCACAATGTCTTCCTTTGGGTAGCCCATCATCTAAATGACACTTAATACACCTACTTCAACTCAACCACTCGTGTTTTTCATAGCTCTGTTTGAACACAGTCATTTTTTTTCAGTCTGATCACCAGCTTACATAACAATTTCTGCAGCATCTTCTCAGTGATAAATACTGTACTGGTACAAAATGATTACCAACCAGGCACTTTCAGTTCCAAGTTATTGTAATAAATAATAACACTAATACATGGATAAGTCTATTGTTTCTATTAAGGCTGTCAAATTTAGGAAGTTAACGCTTTTGATGAGTATTTAACCAATTTTTTAACCACAAATGCTCCTTTACTTTATCCGCGGATCGTCACCAGGTTGTTGGTTGTTTTGTAGTCAATGATCTGGTCAATGCATACGTGAATGAGGAGACTGCAACTGGTGTAGTCTGTGACAAATTATGCTTTAAAATACACCCCAATGAGACTTACAGTAAGCTAGTATTGTTGGCAAGTTCTAAGCAAACATATTTTTATATTTAGTAATACACTAAATGTTTGTGTATGACCTTTTGAAAATTTAATACAATTTTAAGTAAAAATGTGTGGCCCTAGTGCATGGGTGTCAAACTCTGGCCCGCGGGCCAAATTTGGCCCGTCATGTAATTTATTTTGGCCCTTGAGACAATATTAAATTAACATTAGAGCTGGCCCGCCGGTATTATACAGCGGCGGTGCATTCACCGCTAATTCTAATACTTGCCAACCCTCACACCCCCTTAAAGGTACTGCTTTTAGGGTCCTCTACAAACTGTTGTCATGTCCGCTTTTCCGCCATACAATCGGTGTGCCGGCCCAGTCACGTAATATATGCGGATTCTACACACACACACAAGTGAATGCAACCATACTTGGTCAACAGCCATACAGGTCACACTGAGGGTGGCCTTATAAACAACTTTAACACTGTTGGAAATATGCACCACACTGTGAAGCCACACCAAACAAGAATGACAAACACATTTCGGGAGAACATCTGCACTGTAACACAACATCAACACAACAGAACAAATACCCAGAATCCGTGGCAGCACTAACTCTTCCGGGACACTACAATATACACCCCCGCTACCAACAAACCTCGATTTTGCATGTCAGAATAAAGTTATATAAGCCGTGCTTGTTCAATATTCAATGCAAAACTTGTTTTGGTCCCTATTAAAAGGTTAAGTTGTTCAACTTTGGCCCGCGGCTTTGTTCAGTTTAGAATTTTGGCCCACTCTGTATTTGAGTTTGACACCCCTGCCCTAGTGTGTGAATGTGAGTGTGAATGTTGTCTGTATATATGTGTTGGCCCTGTGATGAGGTGGCGACTTGTCCAGGGTGTACTACGCCTTCTGCCTGATTGTAGCTGAGAAAGGCTCCAGCACCCCGGCGACCCCGAAGGGGATAAATGGTAGAAAATGGATGGATGTTTTGTTGACGTAAATGAGTTCAAGCCAATTAAAGCTGATCCTTTGAAGAAAAAGTTGATATACCTGTCTGATAGTAGCGTCTTTATTATTTTTATACATGCTGTGCATCGCATACATTGAGAATATTTTTGTTGTCTTTCTGCTCAGACTGGAGCTGAGTGAGATGGAGCTTGAGATCGGAAAGTTCTCCTTTTTGCGGCAGGAGGTGCAGGAAGAAGAGGAAGTCTTCAAGGTGCTCAAAGCCCAGAAGGCAGTGAAAAGGCTGCAGCAGGAGAGGAAAAACCACCAAACTCTGCAGCTAAAGAGTCTACGTCCCAATACGTAAGGGCTGTCTTCCCCATTTGAAGTCAATAGTAGTGAGTGCACTATGTTGGCATACCAAAAAAACAACCATTGTTTGCTTTGGGCTTCAGATTTGACTTACTCAATAGAAACCATTAAGACAAATTGAACATCCAGTGCATTGTGATGACAGGAAACAAACAGACATTGTGGAGAAAGCAAAAACTTTGTCTCAGAAGAAAATAATAAAGAGCCACACGGACCACAATATTGCAGCCGAGTACTTGAAGAAGACTATCAAAAGGTAATAGCAACAGTTTGAGTTGATGTACAGTACTTACCAGTTACACCAACATGATGTTTTACTCTACTGCGTCATCCTTTTGATTGTCGTCTTTAGGCTACGGCAGCAAGAAGCTGTTAAAGAGCAGCAGAGGAAAGAGGCGATGGAAAAGAGAATACAAGCTGTGAAGCAACTGAAAGCTAACATTGAAGCAAACCAAGTAAGCAGCCTGAATTTTCGGTATTTATAACATAATCTGGAAAGTATAACACACACAGTCATACTTTAAATATTACGATTAAGAGGACTGTAAATTAGCATCGGCTGTCTTCACCGATACTGTGATTAAAGCAGAAAAAAATGTTTAAAACTAAATGGTGTTGACAGTTCTGGATGCTCTGTCTCAATTTGAATTTTAGTTGCTGCAACCATGGAAACATACCAATTAAAATGCACTTGTGTAGTGGCATGTGTGTGTGCAAGACATGAGGTATACACATAGCAACACTGTAAGCTTACATTTTAATGCACGATAGATTGAAATATTTGTATTTCATGCACAAACAGCATACTTGGGTCCTGATCTTCTAAGATCCAAACACCACACGTTTAACAGCCTGTGCAAACTATAAAATTGCATGGTTTATTAGTGGGCGTGTTGCATGTGATCTAAGAATTGATAACTGGTAGTGACCAACTTATTTAAATTAGCTTTTTATGTGTGCTTTTCGACTTTTACCGTGGATACACTAATTAATTGTATATTAATGTTATCATGCTCCTACCTGTGGCGTTTTTCTTTGTTTTAAAACATGCAGCAGACCATTATCTACCACAATTTATGGGTATTTTACAATGTTTTTATCTGTCTTGTGGTGAGCTCAAGGAGCTGCAAGATTTCACTGGAAAATTCCAGAGGCAAGAAAATGCATATTGCAATAAGTTTCTTTCATG
Organism: Nerophis ophidion; assembly: GCF_033978795.1. Lineage (NCBI taxonomy): Eukaryota > Metazoa > Chordata > Actinopteri > Syngnathiformes > Syngnathidae > Nerophis > Nerophis ophidion. The sequence continues at coordinate 71,969,520 of NC_084616.1, read as the reverse complement.
TAAGAGATATGTTAATGAATTATCTTCCAAATAAAAAAAAATCATTAAAAAAACGCTACTAGACACCAAATTGCCTCAATTGAATTTGTTTTAATCAGCCCTTCAACAGCTATAAAATTATGAAATAATATTGCTGAATAGACAGTCTAATAGTTGTATACTTGACAGTCCATATGTGTTGACAAGCATACATAGTGTGGAGCTACAGTGCTATCACCTCCTTTTTCTTAGCCATTTCTGCATAACCACCTCTTTGCATGTTATTTCCAGACGTACAAAACAAAGACGCAGATCAGTGGCCGCAGAACAATTTCAGTCTTGATCAATCACACTGTGTCGGCTAAACACTTATATTTGCATTTTCTCCTCCCAGTATGGTGGGTGTTTTGAGGATTAGCATATATTCTCATATATATTCATATATATATTCTCTATATAATCCCCACCTAGTACTATCCTCGTCACGTCCGTTGTGTCCTTGGGCAAGACACTTCACCCTTGCTCCTGATGGGTGCTGGTTAGCGCCTTGCATGGCAGCTCCCTCCATCAGTGTGTGAATGTGTGTTTGAATGGGTAAATGTGGAAGTAGTGTCAAAGCGCTTTGAGTACCTTGAAGGTAGAAAAGCGCTATACAAGTACAACCCATTTATCATTTATATTCTGCATATTCATGAAGACAAACACGCTAAATGGATTGCGCTCCTTATTCGGTTCATTAAAAGTGCCAATTGAGTGGAAAAATAATATGACTTTGTATGCCTAATTGTGTGTCATTGTATCCATTAAGCCATATCCAATTATATTTCCAACCCGAAAAGTATGTGAAAATCCATCTTAAATATCACAAAATTGTCACAGTTCAATTCAATATGGTAAAGACGAACCCAAGGATGCAGACGGACGGTGAGTAAAACTGTTATTTTACTTAAGGAAAATTACTCACAACAATGATCTAAACAGGAGATAACAAAAAGCGACAGTGCGAAAAAGAGAAAACAAAATGAGCATCGTGGAAAAAAGAACAAAAGCTACTATACAAAAATAACTAGACATGGGTTGGAGTTGCAAGACGTGCAAACTACCACACAACAACACCAAGCTGGATGGCACTGGAAAAAGCCAAGAAAGTAGGTATCAAAAACTCGGGACGCATTGGAAACTTCTGGTGAGAAGAGTCGAGGAGTGGAATCGCCAAGTGCCATCCAGCTGTCAAGGTGCTGCTTAAGTAGTGTCAGGAAGATTGGAAACAGCTGTGCACTTCTCACAACTCCGCCCACAAGGGGAATACAGGAAATCTGCCTAGTTGTTAGAGCAGGCCTGGGCAAAAAAAGGCCCGGGGGGCGCATGCGGCCCGTTAAGCTTTTCAATCTGGCCCGCCGGATATTCCCAAATAATTTTTGTAGATCTTTAAGATCGGAACTATAGCCACCATTATGATGTGAAGTATATCAGATTGTAGGTAGGGTTTGTTTACTCTTTGTGTTCATATTTCACTGTTTGTTGCATTTTTGTTGCGTTTTTCTTGATTGTAAATTATGTCGATTGAGAGGGGGTGTGACATTTTACATGTTGTCAGTATTCAGTGTTTTATCGTTCATAGTTAATATTGTTAATCCCACATTCTTTATTTTCATGTACATTATGGGTGTCTCATACAGTAAAAAAAATTTAAAATTACTTTCCGTTTTTAAGGCAGTCCTTCATAACATTTTTAACATTCAATCGGACATTATTGTGAGGTATTGTATTAATGTTCCTAAAAATAGATATATCGGCCCCCAGACACATTTTTTTCTCTAAATTTGGCCATCCGAGGCAAAATAATTGCCCAGGCCTGGCTGGGTTAGAGTGTCTTCCCTGAGATCGGTAGGTTGTGAGTTCAAACCCCGGTCGAGTCATACCAAAGACTATAAAAATGGGATCCTTTACCTCCCTGCTTGGCACTCAGCATCAAGGGTTGGAATTGGGGGTTGAATCACCAAAAAATGATTCCCGGGCGTGGCCACTGCTGCTGCTCACTGCTCCCCTCACCTCCCAGAGTGCGAACAAGGTGATGGGTCAAATGCAGAGGACACATTTCACCACACCTAGTGTGTGTGTGTGAGTGAGACAATCATTGGTACTTTAACTTTTTTAACTTTAACTCTAGGGGAAAGTACAGATGTAAGAACCAGATCAACTGCACCAAAACAGGAAAACTGAAAATACAAACCACATGGTGGCAGCAGGAGGTGACTAAAATGCCCCGATTTCAGACATCCATTTTAAATATTCCGCTCCGAATGTCTTCGGCAATTTCCTTAGATACGGGTCGGATGACGTCACCCTTGGGAACGCTTCTGCACTCTTGACCATATCAGCTGATCAGTCGTACTGGAAATATGCGAACATTAGAAAGAGATGTGCTGTCTTTCACTCATAATCCTTATATAGGACATGAACATGTTCTTTTTTGTATGCATTCTAAGTCGTAAATGAATAAAAAGTCTGCTAACAATTGAATAAATGAGGGCTCGCTATTCCGCCTACAATACTCTCTAAATAACAATCAAAAACCCGCAACAATACTCTATTTACATATCGTGACCTGAATATCAACGAAGACAATCTTCTTGTGCATTGATCACAGAGAGGTAACTAGCTTGTGCTGCAGCATTGAGCTGGCGGATGTCCTGCTGCTGCATAATTGAGTCTAGGCCCTTCAAAATTATTCTAGATTATAAATCATGCCTCTCATCTGGATAATAGGAGGATTTAGCCATAAATCTAGAAGTTGCCATTCAATTTATACCCAGAGATCGAGACAAACACGCTCACCGAAAACAGTGTCTGCAGGCAGCAAATTTTTCTTTTCACCCTTAGTGGGGATTATTAATAATTCTGAATCTAAATGGGAGGATATAAACATCCTATCAGTCATAATTGCAATGAGAGCAGACATTGTACAGTAAGCGATCGTTTTATGTTCATAGTTCGAATTTCACGGTGGCAGAGGGGTTAGTGCGTCTGCCTCACAATACGAAGTTCCTGCAGTCCTGGGTTCAAATCCAGGCTCGGGAACTCTCTGTGTGGAGTTTGCATGTTCTCCCCGTGAATGCGTGGGTTCCCTCCGGGTACTCCGGCTTCCTCCCACTTCCAAAGACATGCACCTGGGGATAGGTTGATTGGCAACACTAAATTGGGCCCTAGTGTGTGAATGTGAGTGTGAATGTTGTCTGTCTATCTGTGTTGGCCCTGTGATAAGGTGGTGACTTGTCCAGGGTGTACACCGCCTTCCGCCCGATTGTAGCTGAGATAGGCGCCAGCGCCCCCCGCGACCCCAAAAGGGAATAAGCTGTAGAAAATGGATGGATGGAGTTCGAATTTCTTGTTTAGCACTTAGCAATACTGCTACTTGTTTCCATTATAACCCCATTATTTACTTTTTACTGTTCAATTGAGCTCAACTCTGTACACTGCTGCTGGAATTTTTAATTTTCCTGAAGGAACTCTCCTAAATGAATCATATATCTATCTATCTATCTATCTATCTATCTACATAATGCTATAGTGTTACTTAAAATCCGGCTCTGTTTAGCACACAGCTCCTACAACTTGTAGCTCACTCTCTTTATATTCAGGCAAAAAAAAATATATAAGGTTCTGGATTATTATATTTTCCCAAAGTAATCGTTGTTGGCTCTCACAAAATCTGCATGATTAGCAGTGTTGTTGATGGGGAAGAGATCTGTGGTTCCTACCTCTACGTCACACGTTCACGTGACTGACTTAGATTAGATTAGATAGTACTTTATTTATCTAGTCAGGAGAGTTCCTTCAGGAAAATTACAATTTTCAGCACAGTCCCATTCAAGATCAGACAAACATTACAGGGAGACAGAACAGACTTGCTCAATAACTCTCAAAATGGCTCGGGAATCTCTGAGATTGATACTGTTTTGATCATAGCTAGTTACTAGCAAACTTTGTAAGTCTTTTGGTGTTATAAATGATATATATATGATATTAGCTTCAATAAAGAGGTGACTTGTTTTCCCATTTTAGTGGTACTTTAAGAAACGCCATCCTTCATTAGCTTATAAAGCGCTATCAAGTTTTCACATGTTTTAATACACACAAACATTTGGTAGATCAGGCACTTCAGGTACAATAATGTAACATTATGCCACTTGCATTTTAAGATAGTCCAAAATAGGACACTGCAAATGTAAATACTATTTGCAATCACTTCAACCAGCAACTACTAGAGGTTTTATTGCTGCATTACCCCGCTGTTCCCTAATTTGGAGGTACATGCATTCACAGACATGAGTAATTATTGTTGTGATACTCCATCCATCCATCCATTTTCGGCCGCTTATTCCCGTTCGGGGTCGCGGGGGGCGCTGGCGCCTATCTCAGCTACAATCAGGCGGAAGGCGGGGTACACCCTGGACAATTCGCCACCTCATCGCAGGGCCAAAACAGATAGACGGACAACATTCACACTCACATTCACACACTAGGGCCAATTTAGTGTTGCCAATCAACCTATCCCCAGGTGCATGTCTTTGGGTACTTTAAATCCCAAAAGTTACATATTTTTGTAAAAGTCCACTGATCATTATGCATCTCTACTGATTATGTATTTCTTACACATAACCACTAGGGGTGTGGGAAAAAATCGATTCAAATTTGAATCGCGATTCTCACGTTCTGCGATTCAGAATCGATTCTCATTTTTAAAAAATCGATTTTATTTTATTAATTTTTTTATCAATCCAAAGAAACAATACACAGCAATACCATAACAATGCAATCCAATCCAAAACCAAACCTGACCCAGCAACACTCAGAACTGCAATAAACAGAGCAATTGAGAGGAGACATAAACAGGACACAGAACAAACCAAAATTTGTGAAAAAAAAATGAATGTTATCAACAACAGTATCAATATTAGTTATAATTCCAGCATAGCAGTGATTAAAAATCCCTCATTGACATTATCATTAGCTATTTATAAAAATTAAAAAAACAACAATAGTGTCACAGTGGCTTACACTTGCATCGCATCTCATAAGCTTGACAACACACTGTGTCCAATATTTTCACAAAGATAAAATAAGTCATATTTTTGGTTCGTTTAATAGTTAAAACAAATTTACATTATTGCAATTAATTGATAAAACATTGTCCTTTACAATTATAAAAGCTTTTTACAAAAATCTACTACTCTGCTTGCATGTCAGTAGACTGGGGTACATCCTGCTGAAATCCTATGTATTGAATGAATAGAAAATCCTTTTAGATCGGGGAAAAATCGGTTTTTGAAATCGAGAATAGTGTCGATTTGAAAAAAAAAATCGATTTTGAATCAAATCGTGACCCCAAGGATCGATATTGAATCGAATCGTGGGACAACCAAAGATTCGCAACCCTAATAACTGTCAGGCTTGGACTTGGTCTTGGTTTGTTTTCCCGAGGTGCAAAGCGAATGGAGTGGAAACGGCGTGAAGGTAAAGACATCTTTATTTTAACACTAAAACTAAAAACAGGAACCAACAAAAAGCGCTTACAATGGAGGTACAAAACTTGGGCTATGAAACAAAAGACTACCACAGAGGCTATAAACTATAAACAAACAAAACACTTGTGCTATGACATGGATGACAAAAACTTACGTGGACAAAATGAACAGCATAGCAAGGCATGAAGCAGATAATCGAGGTCGTGAAGGAAGTGATGTTGCCAGACTGACTACCTGGTAACTGTGGCTTAAATAATGAACATGATAAGTGAAAACAGGTGTGAGACAAGACAGGTGAACTGATTGGTCGTCATGGTAACAAAACGGAGTGAAAAAAAAAGGGAACTTAGAGTCCAAAGGTCAAAAGCACCTGATATTCCTAGGCAGTCTCCCATCCAAGTACTAACCAGGCCAGACACTGCTTAGCTTTGAGAACAGATGAGATTGGGGATGCTCAGGATCAGACATGACAGAAAACTAAATCAGTCGGTATGGTAAGACAAACAAGGAAATGCAAAACAGAACTAAATGTCCAAAAAACTAAACATAGCATGACCAAAACAAAACATGAACCATGGATAGGCGTGACAAATAACTACCTCTTAAACACGTGCTTATACCCTGGTGAAATTAAGGCTATGTTGCAAGTCTGCAAGCATGGAACAGGTTGCGGTGATGGGGTTTTCCTTAAAAAAATCTTGTGTCTTTAGGAGAACCTACGGGTCAGACAAAGCCGAGCCAAGGCAAACGCCCTGAAGCAAGAACGTCAACAGAACCGGCTGAAAGAATCCCTGCAGGCTCAAGGCTTAAACAGCACCAGGCACATATTCCAACAGAAACGAGAGGAGGAGGCAAAAAGAAAGCAAGAGTATGTGCTCTCCTCTCCTCTCTCATTCTCTCTTCTCCTCTGGCGTGTTCTCATGAGAATTTAGAAGTCAAATTTATGAAAAGTTGTGTATTTGAACTGGACTTTTTTGCAGGCATGGCGACCGAGCTGGAAGTTTATATGCAAATGTCAAACTACAATAAATTTAGACAAAAATGCAATATTTCAACACCACTTGGATGTGGTTAGGTTGCTTTATGAATGTATGATTAATTAGCAGATGTTTTGCACAAAATCCTACTAATTTATCCCAAATAAGTTCCCCCCGTACTCTCCGTTCAGCACCACTCCATTAACACTCCACGGAGCAGTGGGTTGGTGTTTTTAATTCTCTGGCTTTGTGCCGAGGTATACATGACCTCATTTCTGTATTAATACCGTGCTGTTGATGTGCTCTTCTCAGGGAATTCAAGGAGAGACAGAAGGCAAAGAGAGTCGAGATTGTGGAAAAGATTCTTTTGGAGAAGCAGATGCTGATGAGTAAAAAAACTCAGCAGGCACCAACGCCTAAACCCCGCACTCCCCATACCATCCTCTCCCCAGGCAGGATAAGAAGGAAGCTCCTGTATTACCTGGATACCAGAACACCACCAGGCACAGAGAGTGAAATAACAGTGGGTGGATATAAATGTCTATGTTGTCAGCGTAAAATAATAACCTCACATAATTAAATTAGCATTTTTTACAGTATATATGCTTGCAATGTCACGTTTTCTTCTCTACAGAGTTGCATTCATTTGCACCAACATCTTATGTTGATGACCACTGCACAAAGTTAGCCCTCTGTCCTTCCACTTTTTAATAGTTTTTACTTAGCTGTTTTCACATGCTTGATTTCTGCCAATAATTTCACCGTTTTGGTTTTTTTCACAACCAGAATATGTCTTTCATTGTGGTTGTTTAAACAAATGAAAAGCTACTGTCTGCCTCAGTTAAGGGGAAACTAAAATGATCCATCCATTTTCTACCGCTTGTCCCTTTGGGGCCACAGGGGGTGTTGGAGCCTATCTCAGCTGCATTTGGGCGGAAGGCGGTGTACACCCTGGACAAGTTGCCACCTCATCGCAGGGCCAACACAGATAGACAGACAACATTCACACTCACATTCACACACTAGGGACCATTTAGTGTCGCCAATCAACCTATCCCCAGGTGCATGTTTTTTGAGGTGGGAGGAAGCCGGAGTACCCGGAGGGAACCCACGCAGTCACTGGGAGAACATGCAAACTCCACACAGAAAGATCTCGAGCCCGGGATTGAACTCAGGACTACTCAGAACCTTTGTATTGTGAGGCACATGCACTAACCCGTGTCCCACCCTGCTGCCTAAATACAATGATATTAATCTGAATTTAAAACACTTCCCTGTGGTCCAGATAAATCATACTTGCCAACCTTGAGATCTCCGAATTCGGGAGATGGGCGGAGGGGCGGGGTTTGGCGGTAGCGGGGGTTGTATATTGTGGCGTCCCGGAAGAGGTTGTGCTGCAAGGGGTTCTGGGTATTTGTTCGGTTGTGTTTATGTTGTGTTACGGTGCGGATGTTCTCCTGAACTGCGTTTGTCATTCGCATATTTCTCGGATATTTCTCGCATATTTGTAACAGTGTTAAAGTTGTTCATACGGCCACCCTCAGTGTGACCTGTATGGCTTTTTATCAAGTATGCCTTGCATTCACTTATATGTATGTAAAAGCCACATGTATTATGTGACTGGGCCGGCACGCTGTTTGTATGGAGGAGAAAGCGGACGTGAGGTAGAAGAAGACGCTAAAGGTAGTGCCTTACGCCCCCAATATTGTTGTCCGGGTAGAAATGGGGAGAAATTCGAGAGAATGGTTGTCCCGGGAGATTTTCGGTAGGGGCACTAAAATTCGTGAGTCTCCCGGGAAAATCGGGAGGGTTTGCAAGTAAGTATTATCTGAAATAATACGTACCGGATATTAATATATGTAAACATTTTTACAACCAGTATTTTGAGTTGGCCTGCAAGAAGTTCAAAACTGAAGATGGCAAATCAAATAATTTCCCACACACTCCAAAAGTATTGGGATTCATCATTTAAAAGTATACACTGTTGAAATATATACCCTGAAGATGTGACCGCTATTTTTTTTTTTTGCCAGACACGGTCGAAGATAAACTTAATAAACATCATATCGATTCACCCTGCCACAACATTAGGTACACCTGCATATTTGCCCATCGAGTCTGACCTCCATAAAAAATAGCTTTTCTGGCAGCCTTTATGTCACTGCATGTCGCACGTAAGTGTTATTAAGCGCACGTCAAGCTTAGATGAATATAATATTTTATTCTCCCCCTCTGGTTGAAAGCTTGACTTAATAAATAATAAACAATATCTTGAAATTTCATAAGTTTTGATGTAACAAATAATGGATGGGTATGGTCATAATATCCTGCTTTGTTTATTAGCCGTACAGCTTTTTTTTGCAGCAAAACAATATCATTAATTATGGTTTTAAAAGTGGTTCCCCAGAGTTCTACACAGTATGTCATGTATGGAAGTAGCAAAGTATAATAAATTGTTAACAAAGAATTATAATTAAGTAATTCTTTAGTTTTATTCAAAACACCAAGTGTTTTTGATATTTTTGTTTTTATATAATTTACATGTTGTCTCCATGATAATTTATAGTCAATTATAACTCCCAAAAACTTAGTATCAAAGACACGCTCAATTTTATCTCCATTTATTTTAATATTTACTTCATTAGATACCTCAGTTTTGGTACCAAATATCATAAATTTAGTTTTAGCGATATTAAGTGATAATTTATTCATATCAAACCAGTTTTTAAGCACTGTCATTTCTTGTTCTATTTTTACCAAAAGTTCATTCAAATTTTTTCCAGAACAAAGGATGGTTGTATCATCAGCAAACATAAAAAATGTTAAGAAACTTGATGCATCTATAAGTCAGACAAGACAACATTCATCATAGGTCCACTTTAAGATTAAACAATGTGTTGCATAATCATCCATGTTGTAATTGTCTTACCTGTTAGTTAGCTAAACCCAGGTGGTGACCTTTTTTTGGCCAGTATATTAAAACAATTGCAGAACTGTACTCACTTTTGGAATGTTCTGTATACCTTATGTTGTGTGTTCTCATGTCCCCAACAGTTAAGGAACGTGAGCCTGAGCAGCGGCTCATCATCAGAATCAGAGTACCAGGAAGACCCTGTCCAGAAGGAACTGCTAAATCTCAGCCTTCCCGACAGCCTAGAAGAGCCTGAATTCTGTGGGCTGTGGGACCAAAACTACAAGGTTAGGCTAAAATGTAATTCCCCAAAAGACACGGAAGTGAAACCCACCATAAATCATGGCTTAAATAGGGCATCTTTGTTATAGATGACCAAAATGATCCTACTGGTGTGTTTTCCGCTGATTTAATTAGGATGGTGTTCTATTGACAGAATTTCTAGGCGCAGTCAAGGCGTTGAGGGGTTCCGGTTTGGTAACCGCAGGATTAGGTCTCTGCTTTTTGCATATGATGTGGTCCTGATGGCTTCATCTGACCGGGATCTTCAGCTCTCACTGGATCGGTTCGCAGCCGAGTGTGAAGCGACCGGAATGAGAATCAGCACCTCCAAGTCCGAGTCCATGGTTCTCGCCTGGAAAAGGGTGGAATGCCATCTCCGGGTTGGGGAGAAGACCCTGCCCCAAGTGGAGGAGTTCAAGTACCTAGGAGTCTTGTTCACGAGTGAGGGAAGAGTGGATCGTGAGATCGACAGGCGGATCGGTGCGGCGTCTTCAGTAATGCGGACGTTGTACCGATCCGTTGTGGTGAAGAAGGAGCTGAGCCGGAAGGCAAAGCTCTCAATTTACCGGTCGATCTACGTTCCCATCCTCACCAATGGTCATGAGCTTTGGGTCATGACCGAAAGGATAAGATCACGGGTACAAGCGGCCGAAATGAGTTTCCTCCGCCGTGTGGCGGGGCTCTCCCTTAGAGATAGGGTGAGAAGCTCTGCCATCCGGGAGGAACTCAAAGTAAACCCGCTGCTCCTTCACATCGAGAGGAGCCAGATGAGGTGGTTCGGGCATCTGGTCAGGATGCCACCCGAACACCTCCCTAGGGAGGTGTTTAGGGCACGCCCAACCGGTAGGAGGCCACGGGGAAGACTTTTGATTGATTGATTGATACTTTTGTTAGTAGATTGCACAGTTCAGTACATATTCCGTACAATTGACCACTAAATGGTAACACCCGAATAAGTTTTTCAACTTGTTTAATCGGGGTCCACGTTAATCAATTCATGGTAAGACCCAAGACACGTTGGGAAGACTATGTCTCCCGGCTGGCCTGGGAACGCCTCGGGATCCCCCGGGAAGAGCTAGACGAAGTGGCTGGGGAGAGGGAAGTCTGGGTTTCCCTGCTTAGGCTGTTGCCCCCACGACCCGACCTCGGATAAGCGGAAGATGATGGATGGATGGATGGATGGGTGTTCTATTGGGAGTAGCTGCTCTATGCTTACAACAGAAGTTAAGTTGAAACTCCTGTGCCTTCTGCTTGCTCGTGTTGCTTATTTTGTGGGGGAAGCATCTACATATAAGGTTGTTATGCAGACCCTCCCAACCTGTCAGTCCAAAGTAAATCTTTCTCACAGTTTTCAATCTCGAGTTGGCGCAGGTTAGTGTAGTGTGCCACAAGTGCTGCAATATAAAAGACTTTGCTCAAAGGCAGCTATGTGGCACTAACTGTAGTGTGTCTAAGGGTTGTGTTGGCTCTGCAGCTCATCCAGCAGCCCACACATGAAATGTAGGGCGACAGACATCACTTCTCATTGTGCTGGTGCCTTTGATACCTCGGAGCGAGCCACGATCAGCTTCCGAGACCCAAGCATGTGACAAGTGGAGTGTAAGCTATCTAACCGGCCCCCGACTCGTGCCCTCATCAAAGCTCCGTCCCAACAGTTAATGGCCACTGATAATAGATGAGCAGGATTGTGAGAGGGTGCATTTGTTCTTTCACAAATGCACAAAATAGAAGCTTAAACCGTTTTTTTTTTTCCATATTAAAGTAACCACCTAACATCCAAGTTTTGTCTTTCCCATCGCTGCAAATAATTAGCATCAAATGTGCTCTTGATGCTTCTAATGCACAGTCACGTACTGAAGATAATTATAATTCCGCACATTTAGTTTGAACACTGGCTTGAAGGTTTTATTTTTATCTGTTTGCTCGAGATAAGACTATATTTATACACCGATAAACTGCTTTTCATCCACCGATAGCTTTGCTCTATATTAAGCAGCTTTCTTTTTAATGCCAATGACCTTTGATTTCATTATGTTTGAATACTATAGGGATTATGTATCACTTTATCATCCTTGTGTGCTTTCAGTTTCCTTCCAACGATAAGAAAGTGTTGTCGCCGACCGTTGCAAAACAAGACAAACCCACCGTGGTCAGCTCGAAGTTGAGTGTAACCTCCAAAAAACTTGGTGCAAAAGAGGTCAAAGGACCTTCATTTAGCAGTAAGCCTGAAGTCATTCTATTCAAGGTAATCACGACTTGTTTTATTAAAATAGCATTCATTAAACATTTAATTGTACTTCAAATGAACATAGATTGAACAAAAACTTGCAATTGTAGTAATTATTTCTTTTTTCATGATCAGTCAGCGTTTGCTGTCTCTTTTAGGACTTTGAAGTGGGGGAAACTTACAAAAAGAAAGTCATTCTGACTAACATCAGCTACATCACGAATCACTGCAAGCTCCTTGGCATCTCTGCTCAACTGCAAGATTTTATCTTGATCAAGTAAGTGACCAGCTCAACACAACAGGCCAGAATTATAGACATCATCGACTACGCTTAAGTTGTATTCAAAATGAATTCCTATACTCTTGTACCTTTTAGAACAGGGGTGCCCATTACGTCGATCGCGATCGACTGGTCGATCTCGGAGGGTGTGTCAGTCGATCTCAAGCCAGGCATTAAAAAATAGACATTAAAATGAGCAATCATCAATCATACCAAGACTTCACTTTCGTCAGTTGTTTGACATTCTCGGCACCCGAGGATCTTGTGAGATGACGCTGGCTGCTGCGAGCTCATATTTAAGAAAAAAATCACTAACAGGGCGGACGCAGAGAAACACATTTTATTTCTAGAGATTCCGTACCTACTGTCAAAACTCTAAAGACCGACTGCACAGTTCCTGTCTTCACCATAAAAGACCTGTTTCATCCTGCCTGTGCTAACAAAATAAGAGTCTCAGAGAGCTAGCGTGCACAAGCTAGCAAGCTACGGAGTTTGATGCCAATGTATTTCTCCCCCGCCCTCAGCGACCGCTTTCTCACTTGCTTTCCCAACCGCACAGTCACTGACGTCACTCACCTGCTGCCAGACATTAAAGGGCCACACACATATGCTACTCTCATAACAAAGTGTTTAAAAACGAGTATGCAAGTTGGACAAATGAGATGCCAAATCCAACCACTTTCATGTGGTATTGGACAGAAAGGAGGACTTTTTTTTCTCCTCCATTTGAAAATGCGGACGTTATCAGCACCACTGTCTAATTCCAATCAATGCAAGTCATCAGAATCAGGTAATACACCAACTTATATTCTTGTCTTCATGAAAGAAAGGAATCTATGTGTGTTAAACATGCTTATATTATCATTAAACACCATTAACTTGTTAACAAAAATGTCTCTTTCATAAATAAATAAATATAAATTATAAATAGGAATGAGGTAGATCTCCTCGACTTGGTCAATTGAAAAGTAGCTCGCCTGCAGAAAAAGTGTGAGCGCCCCTGTTTTAGAAGATATGATAAAACGGTTGCTGAAATGTGGTTAATGTATTCACATTTGTAAGACTGAGAAACTGTCTGACTACATTTGTAATGAGAAATTTCAGTACAGTGGTACCTCAACTTAAGAGTGTTTTGAGATAAAAGCTGTTTCTCTGCTCATTGCCAAGCTTTAAGTTACAAGCCAAAATCTGAGTTACAAGCATCCCCGCCATTAGTTGGTGCAGCAAATGCCACAGTTGAACCCCAAAAGATGCACCAAAACGTATGTGTGCATATGAATTTTTTTTCCTTAAATATATAAAAATACATAATGAAATACATGACGGGCTATATAGCTCGGTTGGTAGAGCGGCCGTGCCAGCAACTTGAGGGTTCCAGGTTTGATCCCCACTCCCGCCATCCTCGTCACTGCCGTTGTGTCCTTGGGCAAGACACTTTACCCGCCTGCTCCCAGTGCCACCCACACTGGTTCAAATGTAACTTAGATATTGCGATCCACTATGTAAAGCGCTTTGAGTCACTAGAGAAAAGCGCTATATAAATATAATTCACTTCACTTCACTATTATTTGAATATTTACCTAAGTTTGAAGCAAAGGTGGTAATACTAATCATCACATTTAGATATTGCGATTCACTATGTAAAGCGCTTTGAGTCACTAGAGAAAAGCGCTATATAAATATGATTCACTTCACTTCACTACATGACCAAGTGTGCGCCACCTTGGCAAGGCAATTCGAGAAAATCACTGCTACTCTGCACCACACTGAAGCAGAATGAGTCTAAATGCAGCCAAAAATGTTTAAATAATATTTAAACAGTGGGCATTTGTCCATGAAATTATGGAAAAACTGCTGATGATGTGTTTGACGAAAAAGCAGCTGAAAAAAGATACATTAAAAGTCCACTCTCCTAGGTAAAATACAATTGTTTTTATACTATAAAATTATTTATCTAAAGGTTTTCCTTTTGGGTTAGCATGGTGTAACAGGGGTTAGTGCGTGCGAAGGCCCCTGGGTTCAATCCTGGGCTCGGGATCTTTCTGTGTGAAGTTTGCATGTTCTCCCCGTGAATGCGTGGGTTCCCTCGGGGTACTCCGGCTTCCTCCCACTTCCCAAGACATGCACCTGGGGATAGGTTGATTGGCAACACTAAATTGGCCCTAGTGTGTGAATGTGAGTGTGAATGTTGTCTGTCTATCTGTGTTGGCCCTGTGATGAGGTGGCGACTTGTCCAGGGTGTACGCCACCTTCCGCCTGAAGCAGCTGAGATAGGCTCCAGCACCCCCGCGACCCTGAACGGGACAAGCGGTAAAAAATGGATGGATGGATGCTTTATCTTTAAAAGAAAAAAACACTGTTCATGTTATAATTGGATTGTGTGGGCTGGAGGCAACCGCCAAATAAATTGATGTTCATTAATTTCAATGACGGACGTCGATTTGAGATTCAATTGTTTTGAGTCAAGAGCTCCTTCACATAAATAATTACGCCTGTAAGTTCAGGTACAATTGTGTTTTTGAATCAAAAGAGGGAAAAATCCACAGGGGTTGTCTACACATTTAAACATCAAATATAAAAGTTTTGACACTGCAAACCTTTTCCACCATACCGAAAGGGTAAGAGAAATTCTCTAGCTGCTTCACACCAGCCCACAATCCCCTGTACACCCCCAGAGTTTCTAAAAATGAACCAACCGCACCCCAGCCCTTGGCCAGCGTGGGTGCATGTGTGCCATAAAATGTCAGAATTGTCTCTTTTCAGGCTTTTCAACCACTGGGATATTACTGACCTCAAACCTGTATGTTTTTCTCTTATTATGTTGTTTTTGCCGGCAGCTTCCTTTTGTGTCGTGTGCAGCAGTGTAATGATCTAGCAGAGCGGAAGACACCCCTCTGAGATATTGTGTGGTTCCGTCTCTTGCTGTGAGACAAAGCTGCGCTACCAAAGGTGTAGTAAGGATGCTGGTGTTTGACCAAATATCTGAGGGTGTAATCACACCAACTAGTTAAAATAGGTTCTACTAATGCCAGCATGAGATGCATTGCTTACACCCTGGGAGAAAAAATGTTTTTTTTTGTTTTTTCAATTCTCTTGCAATAATTTTTCCAAAATGTAACAAATAATAATAGTAGTAACTGGGCCAACTGGTCTTTAGTCATATTGTGCTATAGTTGTAGCAGCAAAAACACAGATGTTAACAATACTATATCCAAAATAAAATTATTAAATATTAAATGTCATATATTGTTTATTTGATTTACGGGTAACCTCAGTATTACTCCAAGGTTTGCCATCTATCAAATAGGTATTTTATTATGAGGATAATAGTTTTCTCTATGCCAGCGTTTCTCAAAGTGTGGGGCGGGCCCCACTGGTGGGGAATAGAGACATGACAGGTGGGGCGTGAGAAATGGGAAGAAATGTAACTTTTTTTTTTTTTTTTTATATTCTTAGATTTTTTTTTTACAACCCCATTTTCTATACAAACTGTAAATCACTGTCAAACGACACAGTTGCGAGACGTATATGCGACATTGCAAGTGATCTTGAGGAACAACTCGTAGACAAATTAAAAGAAAGTCGTTTTGCTTTACAAGTGGACGAAGCTACTGACGGCAATAAAGACTGCCTGTTCATCGCATACGTGATACGTCCGCTTTGCGAATGGCGAGTCACTGTGCGAGGATTTGCTGTTTTGCAAATACAAAAAAAAAATAGAGCCGGTGCTGATGAGCTGTTCAAGATAATGGACAGTTTCCTCAAAGAACACGACCTTAAATGGGAAAACTGTGTGGGCTTTTGCTCTGATGGCGCACTGACCATGGCAGGGTCAAGAAACGGGCTGCAGGTTCTAATAAAGATGGTTGCGCCAAATGCGCATTGGACACATTGTGTCATTCACCGGGAAGCACTCGCGTCAAGGCAGCTCAGCCCCGAACTCAATGAGGTTTTAACAAATGTTGTGAGCGCGGTAAATTTTATCAAAACACAAAAAAGTGGCACTTTTAATTAATTTATTATTGAACTTGATGCAAGTTATTTGATTTATTATTGAACTTGATGCAAGTTATTTGATATATTATTGAACTTGATGCAAGTTATACCATAGCTGCACAGTTATTTTATTTAATATTGAACTTGATGTTATTTTATGTTATTGAGTTTGAATGTATACAACTTGATGTTACTTGATGTTCAATAAATTTGAAAATGTTAATCTTGGCATTAGCGTTCTGTTTGGGCGATGGGGGCAGATGGGGCTTGAAAACTCCCCCTTGTCCAAAGTGGGGGATGACAAAAAAAGTTTGAGAACCACTGCTTTATGCACTTGCTTCTGTTACTTATGTTGGAACTGTGCTACATGCGGGCAAAAGAATCTTAATATTTTCACTTGCTTGATGTAGCAAAAGTCATAAAATCATTGTTTTACATGCGCCGTTTCTCCATGTAGCGAATATTCTCGTTGTAACGCATACTGTAGATTGCACATGATTATTCGTTTTTTTTTTTCTTGTCTCTTATTAAAAAAATAAGGGGATTATAACCATCTAACTATTGACAAAACTGCAGCTCAGGTTACAATGTTATCCTGTGATCCACTAGATCAGGGGTGTCAAACTCAAATACAGAGTGGGCCAAAATTTAAAACCGAACAAAGCCGTGGGCCGAGGTTGAACAAATTAACCTTTTAATAGGGACCCAAACAAGTTTTGCATTGAATATTGAACAAGCAAGGCTTATATAACTTTATTTACAGTGACATCCAAAATAGAGTTTCAAATAATAATAATAATTAAAAAATATCAATGGCATTTCAAATACAATTTAAATAATAATTGAATGCCTCTTTACGGCGGCGGGGTTAGGTGGACGGGGTTTGGTGATAGCGAGGGGTGTATATTGTAGCGTCCCGGAAGAGTTAGTGCTGCAAGGGCTTCTGGTTATTTGTTCTGTTGTGTTTATGTTGTTTTACAGTGCGGACGTTCTCCCGAAATGTGTTTGTCGTTCTTGTTTGGTGTGGGTTCACAGTGTGGCACATATTTGTAACAGTGTTAAAGTTGTTTATACGGCCACCCTCAGTGTGACCTGTATGGCTGTTGACCAAATATGCCTTGCATTCAATTGTGTGTGTGTATAAGCCGCATATATTATGTGACTTAGCCGGCACGCTGTTTGTATGGAGGAAAAGCGGATGTGGCGACAGGTTGTAGAGAACGCCAAAGGCAGTGCCTTTAAGGCCCACCCCCAATATTGTTGCCCGGGCTGAAATTTGGGAGGGGCACTGAACTTCGGGAGTCTCCCGGGAAAATCGGGAGGGTTGGCAAGTAAGAGTATTAGCGGTGCATGCGGTGTTATAGCAGCGGGCCAGCTCTAATGTTAATTTGATATTGTCTCAAGGGCTAAGTGAAATTACACCTGCGGGCCAGAGTTTGCACTAGATTTTGACTTTAGAAAAACTTTCTAATTTCCTTAAGTAACTAAAACTTGGAATATTGGTATTTAAAAAAAAAATATTGGTTAAAACGTTTTATTGCTTTACTGTAATTATTTGGGTATGAAAGTACTGAAATTGTTCCTATTAATTAGTATGGTACCCATTCCTCTCCAGTTCCTCTCTCTTTTACAACTTCACGCAGAACAGAGACGAGGTTTATTAATTAAGCAGGTAAGCATATTTTACAGAGATGTAAGACAAATCCAAAAGTTTTCCAATCTTCGCTTCTGTAAAGATTTCCTGTAACTTTGTTTGTCTGAAAACTATTCCGTCACTGTGATAGAAATCTTGAAAACCTTCAAGCCATGCCCAGCTAGTTGAAGAGGATATTTTAGATTCTTGAGGTGTTGAGATCTGTCAACACGAGGTTTATCCCAGGGACTGATGTCCAGAAAGTAGACTGCACTTAACTCAGCTTGTTTTATTAATCTTCTGGGTAGATTCCACCATCAGGGACAAATAGTTGATGTATTGACGATTTTGCAAGTTGTTGTTTTGTTCGGGACTTGTAACGTAGGTACACTTCAACTGTGAGATGGAATCCAAAGCAAAAGTTGGGTAATTCACACTATGAAATTTTTAACTAATTAATTAGCATTTTATTGCAGATAAATTAGTATTGGATCACCTATCAACCAGCAAGATTCCCAGCTCTCACAGACCTGATAGTTTACCATAATCAAGCCGGCCTGTTCTCCACTCACTTGTTTAAATTTGTTACTTGTATAAAGTGAAGTGAAGTGAATTATATTTATATAGCGCTTTTCTCAAGTGACTCAAAGCGCTTTACATGGTGACACCCAATATCTAAGTTACATTTAAACCAGTGTGGGTGGCACTGGGAGCAGGTGGGTAAAGTGTCTTGCCCAAGGACACAATGGCAGTAACTAGGATGGCATAAGCGGGGATCGAACTTGCAACCCTCAAGTTGCTGGCACGGCCACTCTACCAACCGAGCTATGCCTGTCCACACACTGAATCAATGAAACTCCAACCTTTCTAAAATGGCCAAGACCAGCTCTCCAACGGCATCAGGGATGAAATTGATGTTGTACATGGTACACCATGCTGGGATGGGCTACAAGACAATAGGTAAACAGTGTGGTAAAAAGGCAAAAACTCTTAATGCAGTTGTTAAACGAATGGAAGAAGTTCAAGCTGACTGTCAATATCCCTCAGTCTCGGGCTCCATGCAATATTTCACCTTGTGGAGCAGCAATTATCAGTAGAAAAATGATGGATCAGCCCAAAACAACAGAGCAGGATTTGGTCAATGACCTGAAGAGAGCTGGGGGTCACACTTTCAAAAAAAAAAAAAGCACGGTTATCACATTACACTAAATTTAAATCTTGAAGCCCACGCAAGGTCTCTCTGCTCAAGCAACCATATGTCCAGGCACATCTGAAGTGTGCCAATGAAATAGAGCTGTTTGGTAGAAACTCCTCTCATTGTATATGGAGGAAGAAGAAGAATAAATGATAAATGGGTTGTACTTGTATAGCGCGTTTCTACCTTCAACGTACTCAAAGCGCTTTGACACTACTTCCACATTCAGTACAACACCATCGCAATTGTGAAGCGTGGAAGTGGAAACCTCATTCTTTGGGAAGGCTTTTCTGCTAAGAGGTCAGGGAAACTACGGTGTAGAGATGCGCGGATAGGCAATTATATCAAAATCGTCATCCACCCGCCGTCCACCCGAACCATCATTTTATCAGGACCGTACCCGCCCGCTGAATTACATTAGAGGTTGACCACCTTTAACACTCACAGAGCTATTTAAACCTGTTTCACAGAGTAATTAAGTAAAATGGAGCCTCTAAAGTTCCCGTGATTTTTCAATAGAATTCATCCGGATTACGAGACTGTGGGCGTGCTGTGTAGCCATTGCTTGTGACACCTTCAACAACATGTTCGAAACCGATTGTTGGTCCAGCAACATGTTGTGTGCAGCTTCCGCAATTACACGTACAAGATTGAAAGGCATACTGGGTGATACAGAGTACACTGTTGGTTGTGATATAAACAACTTTAACACTTACTAATATGTGCCACGCTGTGAAGCCACACCCAACAAGATTGACAAACATTTCGGGAGAACATCCTCACAGTAACACAACATAAACGCAACACAACAAATACCCATAATCCCTTTGTATCCGTGACACTTCCTGAATATATTTTACACCCCCGCGCCCCCGACCCCGCCCACCTTACCCACGCACGGGGGGGGGGGGGGTTTGGGGTGTATAAAATAGTCAGGAAGTTTCATGAATACAAAGGATTATGGGTATTTGTTGTGTTGCGTTTCTGTTTTGTTACTGTGAGGATGTTCTCCCGAAATGTGTTTGTCGTTCTTAATTGGTGTGACTTCACAGCGTGGCGCATATTACTAAGAGTGTTAAAATTGTTTCTATCACAACCATTAGTGTACTCTGTGTCACCCAGTATGCCTTGCAGTCGTGTGCGTGTTGTCGCAGAAGCCACACACAACATGATGCTGGACTGACAAGCAGATTGTACATGTGGTAGAGGGCAATAAAGTTAATGGCTTCATAGCACGCCCTAATACTTATTATATGGGTGACTGTCGGTAGTCATTCAAGAGAATAATAGGGTCTCCTATTGACTTCTTTGCTTTGTGACACGGGTTTAAATGGCTCTTTGAATGGCAAAGGATATCGATCCCAGAACCATGTATATCAAATATCTCCAGATGGTTCAACTGCCACCCGCCCGAATCTAATTAAAATCTAGTTTTTCGTCATGTCAACCGCCCGACCCGCGGTTTACCCGCGGACTCCGCAGATGAGACCGCAAACCGCGCAGCTCTACTACGGTGTATTAAGCAGAGGATGGGTGGGATCATGTATGGCAAGATCTTGGGCAATAGGAACATTGAAGATGGCTCGTGGCTGGGTCTTCCAGCCATACTTGCCAATCTTGAGACCTCCGATTTTGGGGGCTGGGGGGCGTGGTCGGGGGCGTGGTTGGGGGCATGGTTAAGAGGGGACGAGTATATTTACAGCTGTTGTGTGCGCAGTTGTGCACTGCATTCTCTAAAAGCCGTAGATGTTATTGCACAGTACAGTACATATTCCGTACAGTTGACCACTAAATGGTAACACACGAAAGAGTTTTTCAACTTGTTTAAGTCGGGGTCCACGTTAATCATTTCATGGTACAAATATATACTATCAGCATGATACAGTCATCACACAAGTTAATCATCATAGTATATACATTGAATTATTTACATTATTTACAATCCGGGGGGTGGGAGGAGGAGCTTTGGTTGATATCAGTACTTCAGTCATCAACAATTGCATCAACAGAGAAATGGACATTGAAACAGTGTAGGTCTTACTCAGTAGGATATGTACAGCGAGCAGAGAAAATAGTGAGTTCAGATCGCATAAGAACAAACATATACATTAGAAATACATTCTATTATTTACATTAGGTTATTTACAATCAGGGGAGATGGGATGTGCATGGAGGAGGGTATTAGTAAAGGGTTGAAGTTGCCTGGAGGTGTTGCCTGGAGCTGTTGTGGTGCATGTACAGTAGATGGCAGTATTGTCCTGTTTAAGAGTGTCACAAATTTGCTGTTTACGGCAGACGAACTGCTTTACGGTAGTCGAAAAAATGACTGCTGTTGTTGTGTGTTGTTACCGCGCTGGGAGGACGTTAATGAAACTGCCTAACAATAAACCCACATAAGAAACCCGGAACTCGCCCTTGATCATTCTACAGTTATTACGTCATTGGGCAGACACGCAGTTTATATTGTGGGAAAGCCGACGTGAAAACAGGCTGTCCTCACTCAGGTCCGCATGGAGCTGGAGGGGGCGTGGCCTCCAGCTCTGCCTCAATTTCGGGAGATTTTCGGGAGAAAATTTGTCCCGGGAGGTTTTCGGAAGAGGCGCTGAATTTCGGGAGTCTCCCGGAAAATCCGTGAGGGTTGGCAAGTATGCTTCCATCATGACATTGATCTGAACCACAGCTGGGTAGTAATGGCTCTGTAGGAAGAATCTCAAGGTCCTGGAGTGGCCCAGCCAGTCTCCAAACCTGAACCCAGTAAAAAACCTAAAAGTGGAAACCTCTTTCTTTGAGAAGGGTTTTCTGCAAAGAGGTCTGGGAATTTACGGTGTATTAAGCAGAAGATGGATGGGACCATGTGTAGCAAGATCTTGGCCAATAGGAGCATTGAAGATGGTTCATGGCTGGGTCTTCCAGCATGACATTGACCCGAACCACAGTAATTGCTCCGTAGAAAGAATTTCAAGGTCCTGGAGTGGCCTAGCCAGTCTCCAAACCTGAACCCAATAAAAAACCTAAAAGTGGAAACCTCATTCTTTGGGGAGGCTTTTCTGTAAAGGTGTCAGGAAAAGTACAGTCTATTAAGCAGAGGATGGATGGGACCATGTATAGCAAGAATTTGGCCAATAGGAGCATTGAATATGATTCATGGCTGGGTCTTCCAGCATGACATTGACCCAAACCACAGCTGGGTAGTAATGGCTCTGTAGGAAGAATCTCAGGGTCCTCGAGTGGCCCAGCCAGTCTCCAAACCTGAACCTAATAAAAACCTAAAAGTGGAAACCTCTTTCTTTGAGAAGGGTTTTCTGCAAAGGGGTCAGGGAAATTCCGGTGTATTAAGCAGTGGATGGATGGGACCATGTAGAGCAAGAACCTGGCCAATTGGAGCATTAAAGATGGTTCATGTCTGGGTCTTCCAGCATGACATTGACCCGAACCACAGTAATGGCTCCGTAGAAAGAATTTCAAGGTCCTGGAGTGGCCTAGCCAGTCTCCAAACCTGAACCCAATAAAAAAAAAACCTAAAAGTGGAAACCTCATTCTTCAGGGAGGCTTTTCTGCAAAGGGGTCAGGAAAAGTACAGTCTATTGAGCAGAGGATGGATGTGACCATGTATAGCAAGAATTTGGCCAATAGGAGCATTGAAGATGGTTCATGGCTGGGTCTTCCGGCATGACATTGACCCAAACTACAGCTGGGTAGTAATGGCTCTGTAGGAAGAATCTCAGGGTCCTCGAGTTGCCCAGCCAGTCTCCAAACCTGAACCCAATAAAAAACCTAAAAGTGGAAACCTCATTCTCTGGGAAGGGTTTTCTGCAAAGGGGTCAGGGAAATGATGGCGTATTAAGCAGAGGATGGATGGGACCATGTATAGCAAGATCTTGGCCAATTGGAGCATTGAAGATGGTTGCTGACTGGGTCTTCCAGCATGAAATTGACCCAAACCACAGCTGGGTAATAATGACTCCGTCGGAAGAATCTCAAGGTCCTGGAGTGGCCTAGCCAGTCTCCAAACCTGAACCCAAAAGTCTGTTGCCAAGCAACTGCCCTAAAACCTGAAGTATCTGGAGAAGATCTGTTTGGAAGAGTGGACCAAAATGGTTTCTTTACCAAACATTAGGTTGTTTTTCTCAAGTATCAAATACTTATTTAATGCAACAAAATGCCAATAAATTACTTTTTAATATCAAATACTAAAATAATGGTAAATACTATTATTTATTAAAATAATTTTAGAGATATTGTAATTCGTTGATATGCACCTAATCTTTATATCGGCTAAACAAGACCAGTGTAATCATGGGTTTTGCTAAAATTGAAACATGAATGAACCATTAATCAATCAAATCAAATCAAATCAGTGGCGGTTTAGCTCGGTTGGTAGAGTGGCCGTGCCAGCAACTTGAGGGTTGCAGGTTCGAATCCCGCTTCCGCCATCCTAGTCACTGCCGTTGTGTCCTTGGGCAAGACACTTTACCCGCCTGCTCCCAGTGCCACCCACACTGGTTTGAATGTAACTTAGATATTGGGTTTCACTATGTAAACGCGCTTTGAGTCACTAGAGAAAAAAGCGCTATATAAATATAATTCACTTCACTTCACTATTTATAAAGCACATTTCAAATTTACCACAGGGGTAGCCAAAGTGCTGTACAATGGACAGGTTAAAAGATAAAACGAGGACCGAGCAAACAACACAACACAAACAGAACATGATAAAAAATCAATCAATCAATCAATCAATGTTTACTTATATAGCCCTAAATCACTAGTGTCTCAAAGGGCTGCACAAACCACTACGACATCCTCGGAAGGCCCACATAAGGGCAAGGAAAACTCACACCCAGTGGGACGTCGGTGACAATGATGACTATGAGAACCTTGGAGAGGAGGAAAGCAATGGATGTCGAGCGGGTCTAACATGATACTGTGAAAGTTCAATCCATAATGGATCCAACACAGTCGCGAGAGTCCAGTCCAAAGCGGATCCAACACAGCAGCGAGAGTCCCGTTCACAGCGGAGCCAGCAGGAAAACATCCCAAGCGGAGGCGGATCAGCAGCGCAAAGATGTCCCCAGCCGATAAATAAATACAACATAAAACCATAAAAACAGGTTCACAGCAGGTGTATAATGGGGCGCCATTGCAGGATGGATATCACTTAGTGTTAAAAGCCAAGGAATAAAAATATGTTTTAAAGAGAGATTTAAAAACAAGAAGAGAGGAGGCTTGTCTAACACTCAGAGGTAGGTCGTTTCAAAGCTTGGGAGCAGCAGCAGCGAAAGCTCTTGTCACCTCTAAGCTTCAGCCTTGTGTCAGGGACCGTCAGTAGCAGCTGATCGGCTGATCTTAGGGATCGAGTGGGGCAGTAAGGCTGAAGGAGGTCGGAGAGATATGTTGGCGCGAGGTTGTTTAGACATTTAGAAGCAAATAGAAGGAGTTTAAAATTGATTCGATAACGCACAGGGAGCCAGTGAAGGGACGCTAATATAGGGGTGATGTGCTCACGTCTGCGGGTCTGTGTTAGCAGACGAGCAGCAGAGTTCTGCACGAGCTGCAGGCGGGCGAGGGAGGCCTGGCTAATGCCTACGAACAGGGAAATGCAGTGGTCTAAACCAATGGTTCCCAAACTTTTGCAGGCTGGCGCCCCCTTGGCTCCCCAGTGAATTCCTAGCCCCACAGACACATATGGAAACAAACACCTCTTTCTTGATATTTGGTATGCTGCAATTTGAAAAGAGAAAGGTTAAACACAAATGTGTATTTCACAAATAAAACCCAATTTAGTAAACCCATTTCTTTTTTAGCAGTTTTAACTGTTTCAGCAACATAGAATGGTAAATACCACCCTAACCAGCTCAACACAACACAACACGGCGCGTCCTGGCGAGTCCCCAATTTCATGTTGACTTGAACTCAAGATGATGTTGACCGCCAGAATGCGGTTTTTATTATACGATCAAATTCTGAACATTACAAGCTTGAAATTACAAACCTGAGCTTTTGCTTTTGTAGTCTATGCTGTCGGATCTGACTGGGCCAGAGCGGCGTGTGGTAACCGGACCCTGATGTGTCGTCCACTGACTCGTCCTGCTGCACGTGTTGTGTACAAATCGTCAAACAAACGTTCGAACTTCTGACTTCGACTTCGGACTGCCGCCCCCCCTACCGCTCCCTTCTTCCTCACCGCCCCCCAGATCTTTCCACCGCCCACTTTGGGAACCACTGGTCTAAACGATTCGAGATAAAGGCGTGATAAAGGCATTACGATATGGTTTAGATATAGCTGTCGTAGTAATAAAGTTACACCAACATTGTTTACAGTTAAAATTACCTACGGTACTACCTTTATGATATATTCTGTGGGTATGTTGATCACACAATGTGTCTTCTTGATTGGACAAGGTTGTTAATGCGAGGACAAACTATTGATTTCAACTACCCTGAGACTGTAATGAAACGCAGCACAGTGTGTGTGAGACACAGCTTCCTCACATCAGCATATGCTCTTTTACTGTATGGCCTAATTTGGAGCGCTTTATATAGTGCTGTAGTAGGCTTTTTTTTTCCCAACTCTGTCTCATTCAGAATTTAATCCCCAGTGAACTGTTCTATTTTACAACATGTGCCTTTTCATATCGGCGCTTGGAACTGGAACAGACAGAATGACATCCGTAAGAAGAAATTAGCCAGAAAGAGACTCCGAGAGAGAAATTCTGTCTGTGTTTTATGACATTTAAGGTGACTCAAACCAGGTGGAATACTTTCATAGCTTTCCAGGTCACAGTGGTGAGCCAGATGGTCGCTTCAAGTTCTTCATCACCTTGACAGCTGGACCAACATTAAAAAAAAAAAGCCCACTGCTCCGAAAATTGCTGCCTAGCTAAGATTCCCACAGTTAGTTGTCTGCTTATGAAGTGATAGAATTTTTGACAGTCTTTACCAAACCTCTTTTTTTCCATTTTGATTGGTGCTAAAGGTTTCGTTATCTTCAGGGCTGCAGTTTGTGCTGTGAGAAAACAATACAATAACATTGACATCTTTTTTGTATAGCTCAAAGCGAGAAGAGTCTTGACCATTTTAAGGCTGCTGATCTTTTGTTAAATTCAATGTGCATGGGCGTCTTATGTCGGTAAAATATTTGAACAAACTCGCTGACCACTCGCAATAATTTCATCGATACAAGTCAATGGTAAATATATATTAGGGCTGTCAAACAATTAAAATATTGAATATTAATTAATCACATTGTGTTCATACTTGTAATTTACAATTCTGAGTATACGTCGCACCGGCCGAAAATGCATAATAAAGAAGGAAAAAAACATATATACGTAGCACTGGAGTATAAGTCACATTTTTGGGGGGAATTTATATGATAAAATCCAACACCAAGAATAGACATTTGAAAGGCAATTTAAATTAAATAAAAAATAATGAACTACAGGCTGAATAAGTGTACGTTATATGAGGCATAAATAACCAACTGAGAAGGTGCCTGGTATGTTAACGTAACATATTATGGTAAGAGTCATTCAAATAACTATAACGTATAGAACAGGGGTGGGCATTACGTCGATCGCGATCGACTGGTCGATCTCGGAGGGTGTGTCAGTCGATCTCAAGCCAGGCATTAAAAAATAGACATAAAAATGAGCAATCATCAATCATACCAAGACTTCACTTTCGTCAGTTGTTTGACATTCTCGGCACCCGAGGATCTTGTGAGATGACGCTGGCTGCTGCGAGCTCATATTTAAGAAAAAAATCACTAACAGGGCGGACGCAGAGAAACACATTTTATTTCTAGAGACTCCGTACCTACTGTCAAAACTCTAAAGACCGACTGCACAGTTCCTGTCTTCACCATAAAAGACCTGTTTCATCCTGCCTGTGCTAACAAAATAAGAGTCTCAGAAAGCTAGCGTGCACAAGCTAGCAAGCTACGGAGTTTGATGCCAATGTATTTCTCCCCCGCCCTCAGCGACCGCTTTCTCCCTTGCTTGCCCACCCGCACAGTCACTGACGTCACTCACCTGCTGCCAGACATTAAAGGGCCACACACATATGCTACTCTCATAACAAAGTGTTTAAAAACGAGTATGCAAGTTGGACAAATGAGATGCCAAATCCAACCACTTTCATGTGGTATTGGACAGAAAGGAGGACTTTTTTTTTCTCCTCCATTTGAAAATGCGGACGTTATCAGCACCACTGTCTAATTCCAATCAATGCAAGTCATCAGAATCAGGTAATACACCAACTTATATTCTTGTCTTCATGAAAGAAAGGAATCCATGTGTGTTAAACATGCTTGTATTATCATTAAACACCATTAACTTGTTAACAAAAATGTCTCTTTCATAAATAAATAAATATTAATTATAAATAGGAATGAGGTAGATCTCCTCGACTTGGTCAATTGAAAAGTGTGAGCGACCCTGGTATAGATCATGCTATACGTTTACCAAACAATCTGTCCCTCCTAATCGATAAATCCCATGAAATCTTATTTCTCGACGTCGCTTCTAAACAACTCTGCCAACTCCAAAGGTATGCGCCGCTTCCTTTTGTCGTTTTCTGCTGCATATTTCACTACGTCCAGCTTGTATTCTGCAGTACATGATGTTCCTTTTCGGTCCAATTTTTGTTCAGCCCTTCTCAGTTTTTATAAGTTACCGCCAACAATGAAATTATCCATTTTAATAGCTACGGCAGTAGCATACAGCAGTTAGCATTCCACGACCCACAATGCACTTCTGCCATGACCCTCCCCCACCGAATTCTTATTGGTTGACATGTGTGTGACGATTGCTGATATTTTCTTCGTCTCTTCCGCGAATGAGATAAGTAATATTATTTGATATTTTACGGTAATGTGTTTCACACGACTTATGTCAACAAACCATGATAAAAACTGCGACTTATAGTCCGAAAAAAACGGTAGATTGCTTATCTTTATTAAGTGTACTTTAGATCAGGGGTTTGTTCACCTTTTTGACCTCGGGGCCCAACTTTTCCATGACAGACAAACATTAACACTGAATTATTCATCTTACTCTTGCTTTTAATCATATTCAATAATTATTTCCAACCTACAATTTTTAACATTGTCAAATTATATGAAATTATGTGTTTATTAATTATTAGTTATTTATTATTTATTTAACCCATAAACCTTTGACTTAGGTCAAACTGTTTAGACAAACATGGACTAACCAAATATACTGCATAAGAAGGGACTCAAATACCTGACAAAAATAAATTGACATCCAATTATCCAACCATCCATTTTCTACTGCTTGTCCCTCTCTGGGTTGAGTGGTTGTATCTCAGCGGCATTCGGGTGGAAGGCACAGTACACCCTGGACAAGTCGATTATGCTGTGCTGAATAAATAAACTAAATTAATAGTGATGTTGGTTTCTAACTAAACTGTCAATAGTTGTTTCGCCACTTTAGTCATAATTTTAGCGCTTAATAAACTTTTCCACGTCTTGAGTTCCAGATTTCTTCTGTTTGAGATTTTTATTACTACCACAAGTGTTGGAAAAGTGTATTACAACTGAGTACCGGGCCCACAGAAGAGAAACACACATATTTCTGGCCTGCTCTATGGTTAAGAGACACTGCCTTAGATGATTTTCATTTGTCCACTCCATTAACATTGGAGTGGACAAATATTTTGCTTTATGCAAGTGTTTGTTTTAGCGCTGCAGCTATCGATTATTTTATTATTCAAGTAATTATGGACTAGTTTGTTAGATTAATGATGATAAATATTTGGACAAAACACTCTTAATAGCCTCATTGCATATTTTAGGGAATATAGTTGCGCCCGATTATAGCTGAGAAAGGCTCCAGCACCCCCTGAACCCTGAAGGGAATAAGTGGTAGGAAATGGATGGATGGATAGTTGAAACAAATAATAATTTTTCTGCTTGCCATAAGCTTCATTCATTTTTTGGAATAAATGCATATCCTCAAATGGCACTTTTAACATGTGTACATTAATAAAAAATTTAAAAAGAACAACACCGGTCTTGTGTGCTCTATTGCGCGTCCTTGCAGGAACTACAGTATGTCCACAATTTTAAAGTTCCGGGCACTCCAAGCGGTCCCAATTTGATCAATTTGTATTAGTTACACTCATTAGACAATTAATCAAATCAACATAATATAAATAAATACAATGTTCTAATCAATTAATCGTTACAGCCCTAGTTTATTTAATAAAATTTTTACTTTTTAAACACCTCAAAAGAAAATATACACAAACATTATTTTTCAGAAACACACAAATTATCTCTCACACAATCAAACATACTCTTTTAAACATGCCTTACCACTTCTGACAAAGGCTCACTTTAAAAATGACAAATGAAACATTTTGATGGTTGCCTCCTTTGTATTTATGAACTTATATAACTGATTATATGTATTTGTTCATGCATGCTTGTGTTTGATTTGGTATATAATAGTTTTGCAATTTAATACACCTAAGTAACCGCACCAAATTCCCATGAAACTATAACACCTACAGTACACGGTTTTCCATTTAAAATTTGGTGGTTTTTTTCCGCCTTTATTGTTTATCCTAACAATTTTGACATTCTTCCACAGTTTCCAACCTCCCGGTCCTTTGTCTACTGGGATGTCTTGTGAAATGCATGTGACTTTCCACCCTTCGGTCAGTATATATATTTTTTTGTACATTTAATTCATTTCTGGTGCAATATCTATTTAAATCAGAGGTGTTCTCTAAAGCAGCGTTTCTTAATCATAGTTCTGAGCGCCATAGAGCAGTGGTTCTCAATGTTTTTTCAGTGATGTACCCCCTGTGAACATTTTTTTAATTCAAGTACCCCCTAATCAGAGCAAAGCATTTTTGGTTGAAAAAAAGAGATAAAGAAGTAAAATACAGCACTTTTTCATCAGTTTCTGATTTATTAAATTGTATAACAGTGCATAATATTGCTTGTTGAAAAATAAACAAGTGATTCAATTATAAATAAAGATTTCTACACATAGAATTAATCATCAACTTAAAGTGCCCTCTTTGGGGATTGTAATAGAGATCCTTTTGGATTCATGAACTTAATTCTAAACATTTCTTCACAAAAAAAGAAATCTTTAACAACAAAATGTATGGCCACAAAAAAACTAGCTGTCAACACTGAATATTGCATTGTTGCATTTCTTTTCACAGTTTATGAACTTACATTCATACTGTAAATATACAGTATATATAAGGATTTTTGAATTGTTGCAATTTTTAGAATATTTTTTAAAAATCTCACTTACCCTTGGCATACCTTCAAGTACCCCCAGGGGTACGGGTACCCCCATTTGAGAACCACTGCCATAGAGTGACGCCAAAATATATCTGTTACTCAACTGTAGTCTGTACGGGCCGCCGTGGTACTCAGCTGTAATACACTTTTCCACCACTTCAAACAAACAGAAGAAGTCTGGAAGCTAAAGTCGGAAGTTTTTTAAGTGCAAAACTTATGACTTAAGTTGTTCAGCTGTATTTGCATTTGCACTTTAATTATATTGACAGTTTGGTTAATAAATATATATCCATCCATCCATTTCCATCCATTTTCTACCGCTTATTCCCTTTTTTGGGGTCGCTGGGGGTGCTGGCGCCTATCTCAGCTACAATTGGGCGGAAGGCGGTGTACACCCTGGACAAGTCGCCACCTCATCGCAGGGCCAACACACATAGACAGACAACATTCACACTCACATTCACACACTAGGGTCAATTTAGTGTTGCCAATCAACCTATCCCCAGGTGCATGTCTTTGGAAGTGGGAGGAAGCCGGAGTACCCGGAGGGAACCCACGCATTCACGGGGAGAACATGCAAACTCCACACAGAAAGATCCCGAGCCTGGATTTGAACCCAGGACTGCAGGAACTTCGTATTGTGAGGCAGACGCACTAACCCCTCTTCCACCGCGAAGCCTATAATAAATATATATATTATTGATTATTTTTGTTTATTTAAGCACAACATAATTGCATGTGCAAGTATTTACCGATTGTAGCTGAGATAGGCACCAGCGCCCCCCGCAACCCCAAAGGGGATTAAGCGGTAGGAAATGGATGGCTGGAAATATTTACCGTCAGTTATTTATGAGTCTCTTCTTTTGCACTGTATGTGGTTAGTACTTATTCTTATAATCAGTCTGATGTAAGCCTGATGTTTATGTGTTAGATCAGGGGTAGGGAACCTATGGCTCTAGAGCCAGATGTGGCTCTTTTGATGACTGCATCTGGCTCCCGGAGAAATCTGAGCTGATGTTGCTTAACACGATAAGTAATGAATAATTCCACTTATAATCACAGTGTTAAAAATAATCAATCAATCAATCAATATTTATTTATATAGCCCTAAATCACTAGTGTCTCAAAGGGCTGCACAAACCACAACACAAACCACTACGACATCCTCGGTAGAGCCCACATAAGGGCAAGGAAAACTCACCCCAGTGGGACGTCGGTGACAGTGACAATGATGACTATGAGAAACCTTGGAGAGGACCGCATATGTGGGCAACCCCCCTAGGGGGCCAAAAGCAATGGATGTCGAGCGGGTCTAACATGATACTGTGAAAGTTCAATCCCTGGTGGATCCAACACAGTAGCGAGAGTCCCATCCATAGTGGAGCCAGCAGGAAACCATCCCAAGCGGAGGCGGATCTGTAAGAAACGTACTTTATTTGTCGCCATGGAGGCAAAGATTAGTGATCTTGAAGTAGCTAAAACTCTGCCGACGGCGGATGGACGTTAGCCGCTAGGTAGCTAGCCATATCTTAAAGCACTTCTTCCTGAGGGCGTTTCGGTGTTATAGCTTTACCTTTATCTTTAGTTTTTAATCCAAAATGCGTCCGTTCTCCCTTTTCTGTCAACACAGTGTCTGCTTGTAAGTACTCCGTGATTGTGCGCTGCCATGTTCAAAATATAAAACATTCTCATGCATTTTTAATCCATCCACCCGTTTTCTACCGCACCTGTTCAAGAAGTTGCGTTAATGTTAAGAAGTTATTTATTTATTATTGGTTAGTGTGGGGCTTGCCCTCCTGGGGGTTCTTCAGACCCCCAAGCACCGACATGAGACCCTGTTTCAGGGTTACAATATTGTTTTATTTTTCAATAAGTCTCTCAGTTGCTTTCCAGCAATAGTATGTCCATCCCCAACCCAGTCTTTCCTCCTGGCTGCTGCTTATAACAGAGCGACAGGTGATTAGATAACAAGGCCCAGGTGGGCCATCTACGCACCTGTCGCTGCAGGCCCGCAGGCCACTCCCCCTCCACAGTTAGCGTCAGAATAACAATGTTATTACAAAGAATAAGACACCTATTATACTCTAGAAATGTTGGTCTTACTTAAAAATGCACTTGTTTAATTGTGTTCACTGTTAAAAAAAAATATTATATGGCTCTTATGGAAATATATTTTAAAATATTTGGCTTTTTGGCTCTCTCAGCCAAAAAGGTTCCCGACCCCTGTGTTAGATAAATAATAATTTTTGTGATTAAAACATGGTTTCCATTTGAAAAGGTTGTATGCTAAGTAGGTTAGATATAATTATTGAATATGATTAAAAAGATTAAGATTACTAATTCAGTGTTAATATTTGAGCGGGCTCAGTTCCCTCTATAGTGGAAATCGGACACCAACGTCACTAAGGTTAAGAACCCCTGTTGTAAAGTGCAGTGTTTTTTATTGGCCTGTGGCACATTGGAGCCAGAAAATAGAATGATAAAAAAAACATTGCAAACATTTGATTAACTTGTTTTTTCTGCCTTTTTACAAACATTTAAAAAATATATGAATAAATAGACCTACCGCATCTTTCATTTCAGCATGCAGGTTTTTACTCCCCTAAATAGATTGTCATAACTTTTTCTTATTGGCCAAATCATCACCAAAAGGAAGCTTTGATATAAAGTTGTTGTTGCTTGACCCTTCAGATCAATGAGGAGGTGGAAGGAGAGGTCCAGTTTTCATCAGCAACCGATTACTTTTCTGTGCCTGTCAGATGCACCATAAAGAGATGTGACGTAGGTACAGAAATCTATGTAACCAATGAGCACCCAAGTAATTGTTGGTTATTGCATTCAAAATAAATATCATGAAGAACTACAACAATCTTATGTATTTTTCATGTACAAACCCCGTTTCCATATGAGTTGGGAAATTGTGTTAGATGTAAATATAAACGGAATACAATGATTTGCACATCCTTTTAAACCCATATTCATTTGAATGCACTACAAAGACAAGATATTTGATGTTCAAACTCATAATTGTTTTTATTTTTTTGCAAATAATTTAGAATTTCATGGCTGCAACACGTGCCAAAGTAGTTGGGAAAGGGCATGTTCACCACTGTGTTACATCACCTTTTCTTTTAACAACACTCAATAAACGTTTGGGAACTGAGGAAACTAATTGTTGAAGCTTTGAAAGTGGAATTGTTTCTCATTCTTGTTTTATGTAGAGCTTCAGTCGTTCAACAGTTCGGTGTCTCCGCTGTCGTATTTTACGCTTCATAATGCTCTACATATTTTTGATGGGAGACAGGTCTGG
Source organism: Nerophis ophidion (assembly GCF_033978795.1). Lineage (NCBI taxonomy): Eukaryota > Metazoa > Chordata > Actinopteri > Syngnathiformes > Syngnathidae > Nerophis > Nerophis ophidion. The sequence goes on along the minus strand of NC_084616.1, from coordinate 71,935,912 downwards.
ACTGCAGGGGGGCCAGGAAAGTACCCGCACTCTTTTTTTACAAAGTCACGGTGTTGTAACACGTGCTGAATGTGGCTTGGCATTGGCTTGCTGAAATAAGCAGGGGCGTCCATGAAAAAGACGGCTCTTAAAAGGCAGCATATGTTGTTCCAAAACATGTATGTACCTTTCAGCATTAATGGTGCCTTCACAGATGTGTAAGTTACCCATGCCTTGGGCACTAATGCACCCCCATACCATCACAGATGCTGGCTTTTGAACTTTGCGTCGATAACAGTCTGGATGGTTCGCTTCCACTTTGGTCCGAATGACACGATGTCGAATATTTCCAAAAACAATTTGAATTGTGGACTCGTCGGACCACAGAACACGTTTCCACTTTGCATTAGTTCATCTTAGATGATCTCAGGCCCAGAGAAGCCGGCGGCGTTTCTGGATGTTGTTGATAAATGGCTTTCGCTTTGCATAGTAGACCTTTAACTTGCGCTTACAGATGTAGCAACACACTGTATTTAGTGACAGTGGTTTTCTGAAGTGTTCCTGAGCCCATGTGGTGATATCCTTTAGAGATTGATGTCGGTTTTTGATACAGTGCCGTCTGAGGGATCGAAGGCCAGGGTCATTCAATGTTGGTTTCCGGCCATTCCGCTTACGTGGAGTGATTTCTCCAGATTCTCTGAACCTTTTGATGATAATATGGGCCGTAGATGTTGAAATCCCCAAATGTCTATTTTATAATTACATCTAACACAATTTCCCAACTCATATGGAAACGGGGTTCGCAATTATTCTTACTTTGGCACTATATTCTCTTTTATAGCTGGAGGTCGACAGCCAGTTTATAGACTTTGGTTTGCATGTTGTGGGCCAGACTGTTTTACGCACCATCACCTTGACCAACAAGGGTGCGCTGGCAACATACTTCTGTCTGGACATCACAATGCCTGTTACAGAAACTCACCAGGTCCAGATGCCATCCCAGGTCTCTGCCAGCACATGCCAGGTATGTTATATGGCCCTAGGAAAAAACATTTGATTGAACATACATAATATTTATTGATTGGGCAGTTTACTGTTATGTTGGTTGGTGTAAGAAATAGTGTGTGTAAAAATACCAACAATGCGCTTGACAGGACAATTTTACTCAGCCTGTTACAAGTATTACTACATGTGACGATGTGACCAAGAGCGCTACATCCATGGCTACCAGAGAGCTACAACAAACGGATCATGTTTCGGAAATGTCCACGGTATCCCAGAAATGCCAACAAGGTAAATGTGCTGCAATCTTGCATATTAATCAAGTTTATTGTGATAATAAAATGTGTGCTTTTTGGTTGTTGTTGAAAAAACACTATCATGCATTGAAAGTTCTATTGACAAACTTGTCTTACGGTTCCAGAAAATACACCTGATCACATACATTAAAAAAAATCAACATTTGCAATTTTCCAAACTATTGGGATTTAAAAATATATATATTTAGTTAGTAAATGTTTAATGAGATGGAATAATCTTGTACTAAATGCACTAAATCAGTGGTGTCCAACTGATTTTTATCGTGAGCCACATCGCAGTCACTGAAGCCCTCAGAGGGCCCCTTAGCACTCTAACACAATGCAACCGTTTAACCATCCAAATGTCAATCAATCAATCAATCAATGTTTATTTATATATCCCTAAATCACAAGTGCCTCAAAGGGCTGCACAAACCCCAACAACATCCTCGGTAGGGCCCACATAAGGGCAAGGAAAAACTCACCCCAGTGGGACGTCGACTATGATTACGATGCAGCTTATGTTACGATGCTTTCCTTTGGATTCCAACCTGAATCAACAGTGTCTCTTCTGTCTGTACCAAAGTGGTGCACTTAATTTCTATCAGTTTTACAAAATTACCATGATTCAGTGTGCCTTGTTGTTCTAAACACTTTAATGCAGGGGTCAACAACTTTTACCACTCAAAGAGCCGTTTTGTCCCATTTCACAAAATAAAGAAAACAATGGGAGCCACAAGACTCTTTTGAAATTTAAAATGAAATAACACAGCGTACAAAGTTTTTTTTTTTGCTTTGTGCTATGTATTAACCAGGGGTCTCAGCCATACCTTAATATAAAAATGTAATATTAGTGCGGCCCACGAGTTTTATTTGAATGTCGCTTGACAACATCACATTTGCCAACCATCTCAATTCTTCCGGGAGACTACCGAGTTTCAGAGCAACCATTCTCTCGACTGTCTACTGGTTTTCACCCAATCAACAATAATAAGGGCCTGCTATGATGACAATGCGTTTAGCGCTCCCTACAACCGTGACAAAAAGTTTACCAGCCCATTATGCTGATGACACCCAACTCTACATGCCCCTATAGCTGACCAACACGCCGGATTGTAGTCAGCTGGATGCGTGTCTTAATGAAATTAAACAATGGATGTCTGCTAACTTTTTGCAACTCAACGCCAAAAAAACGGAAATGCTGATTATCGGTCCTGCTAGACACCGACCTCTATTTAATAATACAACTCTAACATTTGACAACCAAACAACTAAACAAGGCGACACGGTGAAGAATCTGGGTGTTATCTTCGACCCAACTCTCTCCTTTGAGGCACACATTAAAAGCGTTACTAAAACGGCCTTCTTTCATCTCCGTAATATCGCTAAAATTCGCTCCATTTTGTCCACTAAAGACGCTGAGATCATTATCCATGCGTTTGTTACGTCTCGTCTCGATTACTGTGACGTATTATTTTCGGGTCTCCCCATGTCTAGCATTAAAAGATTACAGTTGGTACAAAATGCGGCGGGTAGACTTTTGACAAGAACAAGAAAGTTTGATCACATTTCGCCTGTACTGGCTCACCTGCACTGGCTTCCTGTGCACTTAAGATGTGACTTTAAGGTTTTACTACTTACGTATAAAATACTACACGGTCTAGCTCCATCCTATCTTGCTGATTGTATTGTACCATATGTCCCGGCAAGAAATCTGCGTTCAAAGGACTCCGGCTTATTAGTGATTCCCAAAGCCCAAAAAAAGTCTGCGGGCCATAGAGCGTTTTCATTTCGGGCTCCAGTACTCTGGAATGCCCTCCCGGTAAAAGTTTGAGATGCCACCACAGTAGAAGCATTTAAGTCTCACCTTAAAATTCATTTGTATACTCTAGCCTTTAAATAGACTCCCTTTTTAGACCAGTTGATCTGCCGTTTCTTTTCTTTTTCTCCTATGTCCCACTCTCCCTTGTGGAGGGGGTCCGGTCCGATCCGGTGGCCATGTACTGCTTGCCTGTGTATCGGCTGGGGACACCTCTGCGCTGCTGATCCGCCTCCGCTTGGGATGGTTTCCTGCTGGCTCCGCTGTGAACGGGACTCTCGCTGCTGTGTTGGATCCGCTTTGGACTGGACTCTCGCGACTGTGTTGGATCCATTATGGATTGAACTTTCACAGTATCATGTTAGACCCGCTCGACATCCATTGCTTTCCTCCTCTCCAAGTTTCTCATAGTCATCATTGTCACCGACGTCCCACTGGGTGTGAGTTTTCCTTGCCCTTATGTGGGCCTACCGAGGATGTCGTAGTGGTTTGTGCAGCCCTTTGAGACACTAGTGTTTAGGGCTATATAAGTAAACATTGATTGATGATTGATTGATTCACATGTTGTATGAGTCTTCTGCAGACACATATAAGCGACTCCAAGGCATACTTGTGGGTTCACAATGTGGCGCATATTAGTAAGAGTGTTAAAGTTGTTTATATCACAACCCTCAGTGTAACCTGTATGGCTGTTGAACAAGTATGCCTTGCAGTCGCTTGCGCGTTGAGTCAGCAGTTGCACACTAGATGTGGCCGGTCGGCACTCAGATGCGACGACATGGTCGAAAGGACGTTTAAAGCATTGCCATCACGGCACGCCCTCAATATTGTTGTCCGGGTAAAAAATCTGAGAATGTTATTTTAGGGAGATTTCTGGGATAGGCACTGAAATCCGGGAAAACTCCCGGGAAAATGGGGGGGTCGGCAAGTATGCAGCTGAGCCACATCAGAGAGATACTAGAGCCGCATGCGGCCCTGGAGCCGCGGATTGCCGACCCCTGCTTTAACCTTTGTCTTGTGTTAGGGTCGGCACCGACCCGTTTTAGTTTTTAAATGCATATAAGAACCACATAAATTAATTTTTATGCATCAAGGCTTTTTGACTTTGTCAGGAACCTCTATTTAAACAAAATAAAACTTGTTTTTTTTGGTTCACTAAATTATAAAATGCTCTGGTTGAAATTATGACCTTGGTGTTGTTAGGGTCGGTTTCGACCCAGTTATAAAAATAAGACTATAAAGCAATAAGTAGAGCCAAAACTGAACACACTGACGGCCAGCTCCTCTCCCAATCATGTGAGCTTTAGTGGATTCTCATTTTACCTTGTTATCCAGTACAAAAACAGACAAAATTGATGTGGTTCTTTTATCAATCAATCAATCAGTGTTTATTTATATAGCCCCAAATCACAAATGTCTCAAAGGACTGCACAAATCATTATGACTACAACATCCTCGGAAGAACCCACAAAAGGGCAAGGAAAACTCACACCCAGTGGGCAGGGAAAATTCACATCCAGTGGGAAGCCTGTGACAATGCTGACTATGAGAAACCTTGGAGAGGACCTCAGATGTGGGCAACCCCCCCCTCTCTAGGGGACCGAAAGCAATGGATGTCGAGCGGGTCTAACATGATACTGTGAAAGTTCAATCCATAGTGGCTCCAACACAGCCGCGAGAGTTCAGTTCAAGCGGATCCAAGACAGCAGCGAGAGTCCCGTCCACAGGAAACCATCTCAAGCGGGTCAGCAGCGTAGAGATGTCCCCAACCGATACAGGCGAACGGTCCATCCTGGGTCCCGATGAGCGGTCCATCCTGGGTCTCGACTCTGGACAGCCAGTACTTCATCCATGGTCATCGGACCGGACCCCCTCCACAAGGGAGGGGGGGACATAGGAGAAAGAAAAGAAGCGGCAGATCAACTGGTCTAAAAAGGAGGTCTATTTAAAGGCTCGAGTATACAGATGCATTTAAAAACTAAAATGTCCAGACATTTGAGGTCAATTCAGTATAGAGTTTTTACTATGTTAAAATTATTAAAATGACAAAATAAATAAAACAAATTTATTTAAGAGATGTGTTCTAATACCCCTCAGTAATGGTCAGGTAACACAACAACCTTTTTTTTATTTATACGATTCTCTTGAGGTTCGTTTTACCATTTTTTTCAATTGAAATCGAGGGGTGTACTGACAAATAAAAGGCCCAATGGCCCACACCAAAAATATTAAAACCAATATTTTCATGGATAAGGAAACCTAACGAGGTAACATAGAGATGAGAAACACATTTGTTGATAGATAATTGTTTTTAGTGTACTTTACAGCTGATTTAAGACATGGGTCAAAACCGACCTGTTAACATAAGAGATGGTAACAGAAAGTTAACACAAGAGGAAGGGTAAGTAAACACTGATAGAAACGGAACGAGGCTTCACCTTGCTGTCACAGCTAATAAGATGGTGGCCTTGTCTCTCAATTGGTGTGTCAGATCTCCCCATCGCTGCATTCAGCATTTTTTTCCCACCGATGCTTTGATAAGCTCTCACTCACTGCTCCTAGCTTTAACAAAGTCTCCTATGAACTTGCTCTTTTTCTGTTCCTTACTTTCTGCCTTGCCAAAACCTTCATACTGCAACTATAAAGAAACCTACGTAATATGGTGACCTCATCAAGCATGTTTAGGGCTCTCAACACCAAAAATGCTAACAACATTGTATGTTTTGGTAGAGCGAAGAGATACTGAGACGTGTGTGTCCTCCAGCGTGGATGCGCCCATCGAAGAGGATCCTTCTGATTGCTGTGACATAACTATAGGGAATGTAAGTATTGTGCAGGGTCAACATTTGCATCATATACTGTATAATGTATATAACACATTCTCTTATGTCAGTGTGTACAAAGTGTGGCCAGGAGAGCATTATAATTGTTTATCGGCACTTGGCATTTTCTAAAAATACAATTCATTATTAATAGGGCTGTCAAAGATTAAGCGAAAATAACGCTGTAGGGCAGGGGTCGGGAACCTTTTTGGCTGAGAGAGCCATACAAGCCAAACATTTTAAAAAGTATTTCCGTGAGAGCCATATAATATTTATTTAAGACTAAACACAACTAAATGTGTGCATTTTTAGGTAAAACCAACATTTTTAGTGTATAATAAGTCTCTTATTCTTTTTAATAACACTGTTATTCTGAAGCGAATCAACAATACATAAAATACTTCTTACCATTAATGTGACTTCTTAAACAGGTGCGGTAGAAACCAGATGGATGGATTAAAATGCATGAGAATGTTTTATATTTTGAATGTTATTTTTGACACTATGACTACCAGTGGCTTATCGTGTTAAGCCATGGGTGTCAAATTTGGCCCGCCGTGTAATTTCATTTGGCCCTTGAGGCAATATTAAATTAACATTAGAGCTGGCACGCGGGTATTATACAGTGGCAGTGCCGCTGTATCACCGTATTCAACGCTAATTTTCATACTTGCCAACCCTCCCGATTTTTCCAGGAGAATCCCGAATTTCAGTGACCATTCTCCCGAATTTCCACACGGACAACAATATTGGGGGCGTGCCTTAAAGGTACTGCTTTTAGCATCCTCTACAACCTGTCGTCACGTCCGCTTTTCCTCCATACAAACAGGGAGCCGGCCCAGTCACGTAGTATATGCGACTTCTACATACACACAAGTGAATGCAAGGCATACTTGGTCAACAGCCATGCAGGTCACACTGAGGGTGGCCGTATAAACAACTTTTAACACTGTTACACCACACTGTGAACCCACACCAAACAAGAATGACAAACACATTTTGGGAGAACATCCACACCGTAACACAACATAAACACAACAGAACAAATACCCAGACACCCTTGCTGCACTAACTCTTCCGGGACGCTACTATATACACCCCCGCTACCAACAAAACTTGATTTTGCATGTCTCTATAAAGTTATATAAGTCTCGCTTGTTCAATATTCAATGCAAAACTTGTTTGGGTCCCTATTAAAATGTTAAGTTGTTCAACTTTGGCCCGCGGCTTTGTTCAGTTTAAAATTTTGGCCCACTCTGTATTTGAGTTTGACACCACTGTGTTAAGCAATGTCAGCTAAGATTTATCTGAGAGCCAGATGCAGTTATCAAAAGAGCCACATCTGGCTCTAGAGCCACAGGTTCCCTACCCCTGCTGTAGGGGTTGTCCTCCAATGGGTTCTTCAGACTGCCAGGAATTCAGGATATAACACTGTTTTATTTTACTTAATGGTGCAAAGTCGTTTGCTTTTCAGCACAATGTCTTTTCTGCGTCCGTGTCTCTCAGCAGCACCGCCAACTCCATCCCCTCGTTTCCTCACGGTTGCTGCTAATAAAGGCGACAGGTGATTAGATAACAAGGCCCACCTGGGCCATCCAGGGCAGCGGTTCTCAACCTTTTTCAGTGATGTACCCCCTGTGAATTTTTTTTTTAATTCAAGTACCCCCTAATCAGGGCAAAGCATTTTTTGTTGAAAAAAATAGATAAAGAAGTAAAATACAGTACTATGTCATCAGTTTCTGATTTATTACATTGCATAACAGTGCAAAATATTGCTCATTTGTAGTGGTCTTTTTTGAATTATTTGGAAAAAAATATATAAAAATAACTAAAAACTAGTTGAAAAAAAATCAAGTGACTCAATTATAAATCAACATTTCTACACATAGAAGTAATCATCAACTTAAAGTGCCCATCTGGATTCATAAACTTAATTCTAAACATTTCTTCACAAAAAAAGAAATCTTTAACATCAATATTTATGGAACATGTTCACAAAAAATCTAGCTGTCAACACTGAATATTGCATTGTTGCATTTCTTTCCACAGTTTATGAACTTACATTCATATTTTGTTGAAGTATTACTCAATAAATATATTTGTAAAGGATTTTTAAATTGTTGCTATTTTTAGAATATTTCAAAAAAATCTCACGTACCCCCATTTGAGAACCACTGATCTCGGGCACCTGTCGCTTTCTTTGAGGCCGGTAATGACACACCCTGTTCCGCGGCAGGCCCGCAGGCCACGCTCCCCTCCACCAACGCGTTATCTAAAAATTTCAATAAAGGCACTAATTTTATGACATGAAGTGAATTGTATTTATACATCACATTTTTCCCGGGACTCAAAGCCATACATAGGGGAACCCATGATCTACTTTTTTAAGTTACATTTAAACCAGTGTGGGTAGCACTGGGAGCAAGTGGCTAAAGTGTCACAACACCTGTGACTGAGGGAGTCAAACCAGGAACCCTCAAATTGCTGGCATGGCAGTTCTACCAACTGAGTTATGCTGCCCCACACAATTGTGTAGATCTTACAGTATAATGATGTTGTGTTTGAATATTGTTGCATAAAAAGACATGCAGTACATTTGCAGGGTATATTAAGAGCATGCCGTTAAACATTCACGCCATTAGTGAAGTGAAGTGAATTATATTTATATGGCGCTTTTTTCTCTAGTGACTCAAAGCGCTTTAGATAGTGAAACCCAATATCTAAGTTACATTTAAACCAGTGTGGGTGGCACTGGGAGCAGGTGGGTAAAGTGTCTTGCCCAAGGACACAACAGCAGTGACTAGAATGGCGGAAGCGGGGCTCAAACCTGCAACCCTCAAGTTGCTGGCACGGCCGCTCTACCAACTGAGCTATACCGCCCCCCATTAGATAACAAAAGTATGCAATATTTGATTCATTATAAAGGGATCATCCTCCCAGGACTATGTATTATGTTCGTATATGCATGCTTAACGTGCTTGTGGCATATGTAGGACATTCTTAAGTTGGTGAAGGATCATTACGTCTCACTAGCGGGGGGCTAATGGTGCATTGCCTCTCCTTCTGCATCTCTTATGACTGTGTGTGCTCGCATCCCAGCCCTTTCATCATTGTCATTTTGACGGGTACTTTCACAAGGTCTGGTAAAAGGCCGTGCTGTTTAATAGCCACATAATGGGAAACTTGATCGTTGTGAGAATGGCGCACTCGGTCTATGTCATTTTTTTCTCATCACCGTCATGCTTTGTCGGTGTCAGATTGGGTTCCATATAAAGGTCCTCAGATGAGTAATTTCATGTGGAAGGTAAGTGTTGTGTTTGCTGTATGTGCCATTGTGTATTTTCTTCTACAAACCCCGTTTCCATATGAGTTGGTGCCAAAGTAGTTGGGAAAGGGCATGTTCACCACCGTATGTACCTTTCAGCATTAATGGTGCCTTCACAGATGTGTAAGTTACCCATGCCTTGAGCACTAATGCACCCCCATACCATTACAGATGCTGGCTTTTGAACTTTGCGTCGATAAGAGTCTGGATGGTTCGCTTCCCCTAATATTAAATATTTCCTAAAACAATTTGAAATGTGGACTCGTCAGACCACAGAACACTTTTCCACTTTGCATCTGTCCATCTTAGATGATCTCAGGCCCAGAGATGCCAGCGGCGTTTCTGGATGTTGTTGATAAATGGCTTTCGCTTTGCATAGTAGAGCTTTAACTTGCACTTACAGATGTAGCGACAAACTGTATTTAGTGACAGTGGTTTTCTGAAGTGTTCCTGAGCCCATGGGGTGATATCCTTTAGAGATTGATGTCGGTTTTTGATACAGTGCCGTCCGAGGGATAGAAGGTCACGGTCGTTCAATGTTGGTTTTTGGCCATACCGCTTACATGGAGTGATTTCTCCAGATTCTCTGAACCTTTTGATGGTATTATGGACCGTAGATGTTGAAATCCCTAAGTTTCTTGCAATTGCACTTTGAGAAACGTTGTTCTTAAACTGTTTGACTATTTGCTCACGCAGTTGTGGACAAAGTGGTGTACCACGCCCCATCCTTTCTTTTGAAAGACTGAGCATTTTTTGGTAAGCTGTTGTTATACCCAATCATGACACCCACCTGTTCCCAATTAGCCTGCACACCTGTGGGATGTTCCAAATAAGTGTTTGATGAGCATTCCTTTACACTTTATCAGTGTTTATTGCCACCTTTCCCAACTTATTTTTCACATGTTGCTGGCATCAAATTCTAAAGTTATCAATCAATCAATCAATGTTTATTTATATAGCCCCAAATCACAAATGTCTCAAAGGACTGCACAAATCATTACGACTACAACATCCTCGGAAGAACCCACAAAAGGGCAAGGAAAACTCACACCCAGTGGGCAGGGAGAATTCACATTCAGTGGGACGCCAGCGACAATGCTGACTATGAGAAACCTTGGAGAGGACCTCAGATGTGGGCAACCCCCCCCCTCTAGGGGACCGAAAGCAATGGATGTCGAGCGGGTCTAACATGATACTGTGAAAGTTCAATCCATAGTGGCTCCAAGACAGCAGTGAGAGTCCCGTCCACAGGAAACCATCTCAAGCGGATCAGCAGCGTAGAGATGTCCCCAACCGATACAGGCGAGCGGTCCATCCTGGGTCCCGACGAGCGGTCCATCCTGGGTCTCGACTCTGGACAGCCAGTACTTCATCCATGGTCATCGGACCGGACCCCCTCCACAAGGGAGGGGGGGACATAGGAGAAAGAAAAGAAGCGGCAGATCAACTGGTCTAAAAAGGAGGTCTATTTAAAGGCTAGAGTATACAGATGAGTTTTAAGATGAGACTTAAATGCTTCTACTGAGGTAGCATCTCGAACTGTTACCGGGAGGGCATTCCAGAGTACTGGAGCCCGAACGGAAAACGCTCTATAGCCCGCAGACTTTTTTTGAGCTCTAGGAATCACTAATAAGCCGGAGTCTTTTGAACGCAGATTTCTTGCCGGGACATACGGTACAATACAATCGGCAAGATAGGCTGGAGCTAGACCGTGTAGTATTTTATACGTAAGTAGTAAAACCTTAAAGTCACATCTTAAGTGCACAGGAAGCCAGTGCAGGTGAGCCAGTACAGGCGTAATATGATCAAACTTTCTTGTTCTTGTCAAAAGTCTAGCAGCCGCATTTTGTACCAACTGTAATCTTTTAATGCTAGACATTGGGAGACCCGAAAATAATACGTTACAGTAATCGAGACGAGACGTAACAAACGCATGGATAATGATCTCGGCGTCTTTAGTGGACAAAATGGAGCGAATTTTAGCGATATTACGGAGATGAAAGAAGGCCGTTTTAGTAACGCTTTTAATGTGTGACTCAAAGGAGAGAGTTGGGTCGAAGATAATACCCAGATTTTTTACAGAGTCACCTTGTTTTATTATTTGGTTGTCAAATGTTAAAGTTGTATTATTAAATAGAGGTCGGTGTCTAGCAGGACCGATAATCAGCATTTCCGTTTTTTTGGCATTAAGTTGCAAAAAGTTAGCGGACATCCATTGTTTAATTTCATTAAGACACGCTTCCAACTGACTACAGTCCGGCGTGTTGGTCAGCTTTAGGGGCATGTAAAGTTGGGTGTCATCAGCATAACAGTGAAAGCTAATACCGTATTTGCGTATGACGTCACCTAGCGGCAGCATGTAGATGCTGAAGAGTACAGGGCCAAGGACCGAACCCTGGGGAACTCCACACGTTACCTTAACATAGTCCGAGGTCACACTGTTATAGGAGACGCACTGCATCCTATCAGTAAGATAAGAGTTAAACCATGACAGGGCTGAGTCTGAAATACCAATTCGTATTTTGATACGCTCTAATAAAATATTATGATCGACGGTATCGAAAGCAGCGCTAAGATCGAGGAGCAGCAACATAGATGACGCATCAGAGTCCATCGTTAGCAATAGATCATTAGTCAGTTTTGCGAGGGCTGTCTCAGTCGAGTGATTTGCCCTGAAACCGGATTGAAAGGTTTCACATAGATTGTTAAACGCTAAGTGCTCATTTAGCTGCTCTGCAACAATTTTTTCGAGGATTTTCGAAATAAAGGGAAGGTGAGACACCGGTCGGTAGTTTACCATGAGGTCTGGATCGAGGTTAGGTCTTTTAAGGAGAGGATGAATAACCGCTTTTTTGAATGCAACGGGAACAGTGCCCGAGGAAAGTGATAAGTTTATAATATTTAGCACTGATGGACCTAATAATACAAAAAGCTCCTTGATAAGTTTCCCAGGAAGTGGGTCAAGTAAACATGTTGTTTGTTTTATTCCATTTACACGTTGTGACAATCCTTCTAATGTTATTTCATCAAAACGAGAGAAACTATTTTGGATATTTGCAGTATCCGCCGTATATACAATCGTATCTGTGTTACTATAACCCCGTTGTAGCTGGGACGCATTGTCTGTAATCTCCTTTCTAATAAGTTCAATTTTCTTATTAAAGAACTTCATAAAGTCATCTGCCGAATGGGTGGAGCTACTGGAAGGAGTCCCTTGTTGGGTTAGCGATGCTACTGTACTAAACAAAAATTTTGGATCGTTTTTATTAATGCGGATGAGATTTGAGTAATAATTAGTTTTAGCTAAGGTAAGCATGTGTTTATAAGTTATTAAACTATCACTCCATGCTTGATGGTGCACCTCAAGTTTAGTCGTGCGCCATTTGCGTTCCAGCTTTCTACATAATAATTTCTGAGCTCTAGTTTCTTCAGTAAACCATGGCGTACGCCTTTTTGGAGCCTTTTTTAACTTCAGCGGTGCTATACTATCAATGGTTTCGCTCAGGGCGTTGTTAAAGTTGTTAGTGAGGTTATCAATAGACCCCACATACTTTGGGAACGGTGCCATTACCGAGGGCAGTAGGTCCGCAAGAGTCGTCGTTGTGGCAGCATTAAGGTTGCGGCTGCTATAGCAGTTATTATTATTATTAGCTTGCCGAACATGAGTCTGAACTTCGAATTTTATAAGGTAATGATCGGACATTACTTTAGTATACGGGAGTATCATAACTTTGGAGACGGTGATACCTCTGACAAGCACTAGGTCTATCGTATTACCGCTGCGATGCGTCGGTTCATTTATTATTTGTGTAAGACCACAGCTATCAATTATAGTCTGGAGCGCCACGCACGGTGGGTCCAATGGGGTATTCATATGGATATTAAAGTCCCCCATTATAATTATATTATCGGCGTGCGTCACTAGATCAGCAACAAACTCTGAGAATTCACTAATAAAGTCCGAATAGGGCCCTGGGGGGCGGTAGATAACGGCCAGGCACAGAGGCAGAGGTGTGGCAGACTTCATAGAAAGCACCTCAAACGATTTATATTTATTATTTAAGTTAGGACTAAAGTTAAAGTTTTCGTTGTATATTAGTTAATGATTATTTGCAAAAAAAAAAAAATGTTTATCAGTTTGAACATCAAATATGTTGTCTTTGTAGCATATTCAACTGAATATGGGTTGAAAATTATTTGCAAATCATTGTATTCCGTTTGTATTTACATCTAACACAATTTCCCAACTCATATGGAAACGGAGTTTGTATATTTTGTATTTCACTCCCAATCCCCCTATTGTAGAATTGATCATTAAATTTGTCGCCTGCTGCAGGTGAGAGAAGGGGAGATTGGACCTTTTGAAAGCGTCAAACTGGAGCTAATATTCTCACCGACGGTTCCTGGAGAAGTCCAACTGGACCTGAACATGAAGTTTTCAGATCCGACCAGCAACCCAGTAAGAAAAAAGGATGTTCACTAACAGCATAATTTGTCTTAAATTATGGTTGTCAAACTTTGGCCCGTGGGCCAAATTTGGCCCTTGAGGCAATATCAAAGTAACATTAGAGCTGGCCCGCCGGTATTATACTGCGGCAGTAACACCGCATTCACCGCTAATACTCATACTAGCGGGGGAAACCGTTCTCTGGAATTTCTCCTGATTTCCATCCGGACAACAATATTAATATCCTTTACTATTTTTTTAAAGACGTACGTTTTTTCAAATAGAATCTTCATTATTAAAATTTTCCTCAGGGGGGTTGATGCACTAATGGAAAGTGTATCTGGTGTATTTTTATGTTGATTTAATAATAAAAAAAAAAAAAAAAAATCCTCAGGTATGCATGGTCTCTTGAGCATGCAGCTTCTCTTCAATGAGCGCACCTTCGGCGGTAAAAAACAAAAAAAGGTGGTTTCATTCATCCATGCATGTGCTACATGCCTGTTTTTAATTGCCGACAAAAACTAGGACATGTCTCTTGTATGTTTGAAAACAGCAAAACGCCACAGGTAGGTGGCATGGTGACAAGAATGTGCAATTAATGAGAGTGTCTCCGAGATGATGTCCCGTATACTACACACAACATCTGTGGTTTGCATCATGCTTGATTTCCACACGCAGTGTTAGTGAATCGCATGCAATATGCCCAGTAATATTACACTCTATTTTTTAGATTGCACACGCTGATTAGCACATGGTGTTTGGATCTTAGTAAATCAGGTCCATTGTGTTATTTAGGTTAACGATTCTGAAAACCTCTTGGATGCTGGTGGTGCATGAATTCCAGGGGGGAGCTTGTCTCCCCAGAACACCGTCTCTAAGAAGAGAATGACAGCAGTCTTTTGAACTTAGTGAACCAGCCAGCTCCTGATCAGCCGTGGTTATTTTAGTGAAAACAGAGAACTTGAAGAGTAACCGTTTGAGCGCTGCTTCTTGCTCTCGAACAGGGGTCGGGAACCTTTTTGGCTGAGAGAGCCATTTAAGCCAACATTTTTAAAATATATTTCCGTGAGAGCCATTTAATATTTGTTTAACACTGAATACAACTAAATGTCTGCATTTTTAAGTAAGACCAACATTTATAGAATATAATATGTCACAAACTTGCATGGCAGCAGTAGTAGCGACCCCAAGAAGCAGGAACCAGGAGTGTAAAGAGCAGGTAAGATGCTTTTAATATCATCAACAGGGGAGAATGAAGCAGTCTTGCATGCACAGTTCTAAACAATAGTCAATCTTCGAGCCCTGAGGAGCACGCAAGACAAACATTAATAGAAACATGCTGATTGGCAGCAGGTGTAGACCGGCTGCCAATAAACAGCAGGTGAGGGGGAAAAAAACAGCGCTCAGCGGGACAAGCAGGAAATGGAAAAAAAATAAGAGCACTGATGGGAAGTAAATACAAAACAAAGAAGCACAAATGGAAATGAAATGACAGATCTTCACATAATAAGTCTCTCATTCTTTTTAATAACATTGTTATTCGGAAGCTCACCGATGATGAATAAAATACTTCTTACCATTGATGCGACTTCTTGAACAGGTGCAGTAGAAAACAGATGGATGGATTAAAATGTATGAGAATGTTTTATATTTTAAACGTTATTTTTAACACTGTGATTACCAGCGGAATTATTCATTACTTATCATGTTAAAGGGGAACATTATCACAATTTCAAAAGGGTAACAAACGATAAAAATCAGTTCCCAGTGGCCTGTTTTATTTTTCAAAGTTTTTTTTCAAAATTTTACACCTCCCGGAATATCCCTAAAAAAAGCTTTAAAGTTCTTGATTTTCGCTATTTGCGATGCGACTGTCCATTTCCCTGTGACGTCATACAGGGCTGCCAATACAAACAACATGGCGGTTACCACAGCAAGATATAGCGACATTAGCTCGGATTCAGACTCGGATTTCAGCGGCTTAAGCTATTCAACATATTACGCATGTATTGAAACAGATGGTCACAGTATATAGGCAGATAGCAAAAACGAAATTGAAGAAGAAATTGAAGCTATTGAGCGAATAGCTATTTACGCTATTCGGCCATAGCATGGGTGTACCTAATGAAGTGGCCCATAGCATGGCTGCCTTATTAGCATCGCCGGTAAAATGTGCGGACCAAACGATCAGGACTTTCGCATCTTGTGACACTGGAGCAACTTAAATCCGTCGATTGGTAAGTGTTTGTTTCGCATTAAATGTGGGTATCTAGTTTCAAATGTACATACAGCTAGCGTAAATAGCATGTTAGCATCGATTAGCATAGCATGTTAGCGTCGATTAGCTGGCATTCATGCTGCGACCAAATATGTCTGATTAGCACATAAGTCAACAACATCAACAAAACTCACCTTTGTGATTTCGTTGACTTAATCGTTGCAAATGCATCTGCAGGTTATCCATACATCTCTGTGCCATGTCTGTCTTAGCATCGCCGGTCAAATGTGAAGACACTCTGGTACATTCAATGGGGGTCTGGCGGCAGATTTCTTGCCAGTGGTGCAACTTGAATCCCTCCCTGTTAGTGTTGTTACACCCTCCGACAACACACCGACGAGGCATGATGTCTCCAAGGTTCCAAAAAATAGTCGAAAAAGCGGAAAATAACAGAGCTGAGACCCGGTGTTTGTAATGTGAAAATGAAAATGGCGGGTGTGTTACCTCGCTGACGTCACGTTCTGACGTCATCGCTAAAAGATTGATCAACAGAAAGGCGTTTAATTTGCCAAAATTCACCCATTTAGAGTTCGGAAATCGGTTAAAAAAATACATGGTGTTTTTTCTGCAACATCAAGGTATATATTGACACTTACATAGGTCTGGTGATAATGTTCCCCTTTAAGCAATGTCAGCTAAGATTTATCTGAGAGCCAGATGCAGTCATCAAAAGAGACACATCTGGCTCGGGAGCCATAGGTTCCCTACCCCTGCTCTTGAAGAATCACATATTATTCTTAAAATGTCGTTAAAAAGTATTTTTTTCATAAAAAGTAATATTTTAAAGTTCGTAAACAAACACATTGTGCCTTCAACAGATACCCATCCATGTGAAGGGAGAGGGAGTGGGCCTCCCAGTGTGGGTGGTGGACCCTAACATCGACATGAAGATCTGCATGTTTGACCACCTTTATCAAAACGTTGTCACGCTTCAAAGCAGGTAGGTCTCAGGCCTTTTGTGGCAGCCTTGTCCTGAATATAAATTGACCGCATATTCCTGAATAGTGTTTATAGCTGCTAACTGCAGTACTTTATCTTTCCCATTGATTGATTGATTGATTATATCTGTAGATTGCACAGTTCAGTACATATTCCGTACAATTAACCACTAAATGGTAACACCCGAATAAGTTTTCCAACTTGTTTAAGTCGGGGTCCACTATATTGTTCTAATGATATGTTTGTCCAGTAATGTGTTGTAAAGGTTTGAAGCAAATTGAGGTAAAGGAATATAATGAAAAGGTCATAAAAAGAACAGAATCGTATGAATGCAATTTTTCCCTTGAAAAATAATGTTAATCCGTTGAGGATCAGGATATGTTCACACTGCAGGTCAATTCCGATTATTTTGGCCCAAAAGTTACCTGTATCTGATTTTTTCATGTCAATGTAAACACTATAATTACGAATTTTTTTTATTCAAATCCGACTCAGGCATCTCTCATTCATTAATTTAAATCATATATGTACGAACCCCATTTCCATATGAGTTGGGAAATTGTGTTGGATGTACATATAAACGGAATACAATGATTTGCAAATCCTTTTCAACCCATATTCAGTTGAATGCACTACAAAGACAAAATATTGATGTTCAAACTCATAAACTTTATTTTTTTTTGCGAATAATAATTAACTTAGAATTTCATGGCTGCAGCACGTGCCAAAGTAGTTGGCAAAGGGCATGTTTACCACTGTGTTACATCACCTTTTCTTTTAACATCACTCAATAAATGTTTGGGAACTGAGGAAACTAATTGTTGAAGCTTTGAAAGTAGAATTATTTCCCATTCTTGTTTTATGTAGAGCTTCAGTGGTTCAACAGTCATATATTACACTTCATAATGCGCCACACAGTTTCGATGGGAGACAGGTCTGGACTGCAGGCGCGCCAGGAAAGTGCCCGCACTCTTTTTTCACGAAGCCACACTGTTGTAACACATGCTGAATGCGGCTTGACATTGTCTTGCTGAAATAAGCAGGGGCGTCCATGAAAAAGACGGCGCTTAGATGGCAGCATATGTTGTTCCAAAACCTGAATGTACCTTTCAGCATTAATGGTGCCTTCAGGGATGTGTAAGTTACCCATGCCTTGGGCACTAATGCACCCCCATACCATCACAGATGGTGGCTTTTGCAGTTTGCGTCGATAACAGTCTGGATGGTTCGCTTCCCATTTGGTCCGGATGACACGATTTCAAAAATTTCCAAAATCAATTTGCCTCTGCCGCCTACCTCACATGATCCTCGATGTAAACGTAGGTAGTAACGCGCTTCATTTACTTAGGTAACTTTTTGGATAAATTGTACTTGTTGGAAAAGTTTGAATGGAATGTTCTTTAATTTGAGTGTTTTTCTAAAGAAGAAACTGTTACAGTGGTAAGACCCCAATGCAGAGAAGAACTAATAGGATTACAAACAAAAATCGTGCACAGGAGAGGAACAGTTAACACTCCACGGCATGACATGACTTCAGACAAGGCGGCACAACTCCTCAGTGTTGGCTTGCAAACTACGAAAAAATATCATACATATCATGCGGTGTCATCTGTGTCAGTAGAAAAGTTCACATTACAGCCAACAAGAATTCCACTTCCAACTTGAGAAAACACGTTGCAGTAAGTTGGAAATGTTGTGTATGTGTTACCTGTGCATATGTTAACATTAGCACTGTGTGGACGTCGCTTCCTAGCGGTCCCACTGACAGACACTTCACAGGATCCAAGCGTGCAGGTTTTCCAAAGTTTTAATGCTCATATGTTTCATCAACTGCTTCCTTCTCCCAGAACGTGACTTTTCAGCCACGTCGGTACCTCTCTCCCCCTCTGCTCCCGGCCACTTACTCTTAAAGAAAACAGATGATTAGATTAACACGTACCACCTGTGAAATCTAATAACATGGTGCTCATCCTCAGTACCATGGACAGCGGCGGTGACTTTTCCTCCTGCAAGCCGTGCTGACTACACCGCCCCCCACTCCCTGTTATGACGTCATAAGTGACTAAGAAATTGACATATTTTGTTGTACATGCTGTAGTAGTTTCTGTCCCTTACACACACACACACCCCAACTACGGTTGTAATACAAGTACCATAAAAAATAGCGGGCTTCACGGTGGCAGAGGGGTTAGTGCGTCTGCCTCACAATACGAAGGTCCTGCAGTCCTGGGTTCAAATCCAGGCTCGGGATCTTTCTGTGTGGAGTTTGCATGTTCTCCCCGTGAATGCGTGGGTTCCCTCCGGGTACTCCGGCTTCCTCCCACTTCCAAAGACATGCACTTGGGGATAGGTTGATTGGCAACACTAAATTGGCCTTAGTGTGTGAATGTTGTCTGTCTATCTGTGTTGGCCCTGCGATGAGGTGGCGACTTGTCCAGGGTGTACCCCGCCTTCCGCCCGATTGTAGCTGAGATAGGCGCCAGCGCCCCCCGCGACCCCGAAAGGGAATAAGCGGTAGAAAATGGATGGATGGATGGATAAAAAATAGCTACTAAATAAATCTGAAGTTATTCACCAGTTACCGTATTTTTCGGAATATAAGTCGCACCTGCCGAAAATGCATAATAAAGAAGGGAAAAAAACATATATACGTCGCACTGGAGTATAAGTCGCATTTTTGGGGGAAATTTATTTAATAAAACCCAACACCAAGAATAGACATTTGAAAGACAATTTAAAATAAATAAAGAATAGTGAACAACAGGCTGAATAAGTGTACGTTATATGACGCATAAATAACCAACTGAGAAGGTGCCTGGTATGTTAACGTAACATATTATGGTAAAAGTCATTCAAATAACTATAACATATTAAACATGCTATACGTTTACCAAACAATCTGTCACTCCTAATTGCTAAATCCGAAGAAATCTTATACGTCTAGTCTCTTACGTGAATGAGCTAAATAATATTATTTGATATTTTACGGTAATGTGTTAATAATTTCACACAATAGTCGCTCCTGAGTATAAGTCGCACCCTCCGGCCAAACTATGAAAAAAACTGCGACTTATAGTCCGAAAAATACGGTACTCAGTACTTGAGTAATTTTTCCACTCAATATTTACTCTTACGTTAGTATTAGGATGATTACTTATACTTAAATTTCAGTCATACCTTTCGCAAGTAACGGTACTCCTATTTGAGTTAAATTTGTGGCAACTTTTACCCACCTTCGCCCGTAGCACAATAAACTACCATCGCTAAAATTCTTGCCCTTGTCCTCAATTTCCGACATGAAATAACAAATGTTGACTGCGGTTGCACAAATTCCTTGAAATTGCCATAAATTTGCTAGGACTGAAACCAACAAGAATTGGGACCATGTTTACTCCCGTAGACGCGTGTGACATCATGTTTTTTTTGCGCATGACATTGGACATACACATAAGTCGCATAATATTTTTTGGCTATGTGAACGACGACATAAGATTGGATTTGAACAAAAATCTGAATTGGATATAACACCTTGTCATGGGAATGTAGCCTAAAGTTAATAATTACAGTGCTAAGTGTCGCTTTAAGTCATTTATTCACCCAACAGCTACAAGCTACCTAAGTTTCCAGTCTTAGTGTTGTATTCCTCCATGGACACTCCTCTCGAGGAATTGTTTGGCCAATATGTGCTGTGCTCACTCCTTCCTTGCAGCACTGTACTAGACTGTGTGCTTGGTATGAATATTAAACAATGAAGGGATTGCTGAATAATACAGTAGCATTGTGAAAACATATACTATTGTAACAGGATTATATATAGAGAAATCTTTACAATGTGACCAACATAAACGCACACCACACACAAAGACATCCGGCATTTAAAAGGGGGCCCTAATATGCAAAATTGCCTTTTTTTTTTTTACTTGATGGTACCTGCTTATGTGTATTTGGGATTTACGTATATCCCGAAAATTTGAAATCCAACCTTTGAGGCATTGCAGAGATATTTATCAAAACAATCTTGCCTTATTTCCTACTTCCTCCAAACAGTCCATTTGGAATGTGCTCCTCTTGCAAAGTTTTTTCCATATGTGACGTCAGTGGATTATCCATTTAAGGCAGACATTTTCCCAAACATCCCTCCATGAGTCAGCCAATTTAAATGTATGTAAAAACTGTCTGTGCTACAACATGTCGACGATGAAACCCAATGAAGGAAAACTCTCTGTTGTTGTTTGTTTACAACAGCACAAGTCACTACACTAACTTTCAGCCTCATTGCTTTGAACTTTTATGCTTCATGGTAATGCACCTCCAACTCGAAATAAGTTATTGGCTCCAGCACCCTCCCGCGACCCCAAAAAAGGGACTAGCGGTAGGAAATGGATGGATGGATGGATGTGCAAAGCACCTCAAAAAGTCCTGTTTCGGAAGCCTATGCCAGCATAAAGATTGAGTTTCCAATTTTTTTTTAATGGTGGGCTTGGTGACGACTATTTATTGCAATGAAGGAGACAATGAAAGTAAAAACAGTGGGTTAGAAATGTGTGAATGATGTTAGTGTCATGTTTTTGTTATTTTATGTTTGTTTTAACACTCCATTAGTTCCTTTATTTTCTATGCACCCTTGTTTGTTTTAGTTTCCATGGCGATTTATTATTTTCACCTGACTCTGGCACGTGCTCTAATCAAGAGACCATTATTTTTAAACCTGTCTTTGCCAGTCAGTCGGGGTGGCGTCATTCTGTCGTAACAGGGTTTTTTGCAGCTTACTGCAAGGTTTGTTCCCCCGGGATGCAATCGGACTATTCCGTACAAGGCTTGCAGGTAGGAACATATTGAATTATTCAACTAACACAAAGTACAAAGCAGAAAACAACCTGAAGGCAAGCGTGCCTATCGCGCGTAAAAGCTAAGGCAAAAAACTTAGGACATGAAACATGAAACTATGGACATGAAAACCTCACTAAACTGTGGCATGAAACAAATAGCATTAACTATGGAATCGGTCATGAAAACGAGCAACATGAACTATGGTATAGGGTGAAACAAGCAATGACGCCAGCCCGACTGACTGGCAAAGACAGGTTTAAATAATGGTCTTTTGATTAGAGCAAGTGTGTGTCCCGCACACCGGAGGCAGGTGAAACTAATAAGTCGCCATGGAAACTAAAACAAAGATAGGTGCACAAAAACAGGAACTAATTTAGTCTTAAAACTAACAGAGCATAACAAAAACATGATCCAGACCACAGATCATGACGGTTAGCAATGTTAGCTCGCCTTGTTGTGTAGCTAACTTAGACTTCTACTGTAGGAATAGAGCGTCTCCATTCTCCAGCAAAATAAAGATTAATTTTCCTTAAAATATACTTTTAATTGGATCCATTTCTTCTGTGATTGGCAAAGGACGAGTAAGTTATATAATCCTTTTACGATGTAGCTCCTATCGCGTTGCTTAGTTTATACCCTGAGGCTTCATTGTTTACAACTCAAAGCAGATGTGAAGCTAGGTTATTTACATGATATAGAATAGTAAAGCCTTTTTTCCATCAAAATATACATGTACACGTCTAGGATCTATTATTAGAAAGTTACAGACTCAGTAGAAGTTTAACCTTTGCCAGCCTAAAGTTAAAACCTGTACGTCAGCCGAGCTTCGTTCTTCTCTCTCCTCCGTCAGCACTGCGTCCTTCTTTATTTCGGATAACAAAACACGGTGAGCCATTGATCTTGCTATATCATCCGGGACTCAAAACAGATGGCTTGTGGCGGCCATCGATGTCCACCGTGCACAATAAAAGCAAGAAAACTAAAAAAAACTACAAATCATATCTGCCGGGCGGGGCAAATGTTTATTATCCGCCTCTCAAAAGGAACCAGTTTCAAAAGGAGCAGAAAATCACTTGAAAATAGGTCGATAAAATAAAATCAATGCACATTTTCCATAAATTAACCACCATTACATGTTATGTAGACCACAAGGAAGTCTTTTAAATGTAGAAATAAAATCATGATATGACCCTGTCTTTATATGTTGGCCCTGCGGTGAGGTGGCGACTTGTCCAGGGTGTGCCCCGCCTTCCGCCCGAATAGAGCTGAGATAGGTTCCAGCACCCCTGCGACCTCGAACGGGACAAACGGCAGAAAATGGATGGATGGATGAATGACCCCTTTAACATTCATAGTAGATGTACTGTATGTATGTTTGAAATGAGAAATGTACAAACCCCGTTTCCATATGAGTTGGGAAATTGTGTTGGATGTAAATATAAACAGAATACAATGATTTGCAAATCCTTTTCAACCCATATTCAATTGAATGCACTACAAAGACAAAATATTTGTTGTTCAAACTCATAAACTTTATTTTTTTTTTTGCAAATAATAATTAACTTAAAATTTCATGGCTGCAAAACGTGCCAAAGTAGTTGGGAAAGGGCATGTTCACCACTGTGTTACATCACCTTTTCTTTTAACAACACTCAATAAACGTTTGGGAACTAAGGAAAGTAATTGTTAAAGTTTTGAAAGTAAGATTCATTCCATTTCTGGTTTTATGTAGAGCTTCAGTCGTTCAACAGTCCACTTTCGTGTTTTATGCTTCATAATGCGCCACACATTTTCGAGGGGAGGCATGTCTGGACTGCAGGCGGGCCAGGAAAGTACCCGCACTCTTTTTTTTTATAAAACCACGCTGTTGTAACACATGCTGAGTGTGGCTTGGCATTGTCTTGCTGAAATAAGCAGGGGCGTCCATAAAAAAGACGGCACTTAGATGGCAGCATATGTTGCTCCAAAACAAACGTATTACCTGCAGATTGCATTGCACACCCTTTTTGACCATATAGGTGAGATGTGTTAAGATGCACACGCCAGGTTAAGCCAGGCACAGCAGGGTGGGGTATTAAGACTGGTAGTTGTGTGCTCCACTTCTGATCTAGTCATTGTGACGCATCATGTGGAGGAGGAAGCGTCTGTGTGTGGGATTTAAGGGGGGAGATTTTTGACAACCGCCATCTGGTGCGTACATGTGACAACATGACAATGAGAACAGCCACAGTGTGGATGGCAGCTCTGAAAGCAAACCATGAAATATGTCACTCTGATTCCAGTGAAAAATAATGGCTTGACAGTTTTCTTGTGGGTGGTGAAAGCGTTTATCAAGCGGGTATAAATAGATCTGTTATATTATCGTTTATATAAAAATAAATGCCTCGCCTCAAATAGGAGTCTAGTTTTTTTTATCCTCTGGAAATTGACAGAGGCTGCCAATGTTCTTTAGATCAGGGGTCTGCAGAAAATAACGTATTTATCTGCAAGTTCGCCATCTGATGAATTGATTAACGTGGACCCCGACTTAAACAAGTTGAAAAACTTATTGGGGTGTTACCATTTAGTGGTCAATTGTACGGAATATGTACTGTACTGTGCAATCTACTAATAAAAGTATCAATCAATCAATCAATGATTTTAAGCTGTAATGTGTAAGTGTTATCATATTTATCGATATGTAGATATGTTCTTTTTGGATTCCTTCAGTATGTCTCAAATAAATGATTACAAAATAGCATCAAGACGACCACACTGTTTGAGTGAAACAAAAGTTGCCGGTCATATTATTAAAACAGTTATAGATCGCCTTTCATTTTTTTTTGTCAAGGTAGGAAAGTTGGGAGACTCCTGCTTTAAAACCTGCTGTCAGGATCAAATACCATGAGTCATTATATCATGGGTGTCAAACTCTGGCCCGTGGGCCAAATCTAGCCCGCCTTGTAATTTAATTTGGCCCTTGAGGCAATATCAATTTAACATTAGTCGGTTCCGCTGTGACACCGCATTCACCGCTAATACTCATACTTGCCAACCCTCCTAATTTTCCCGGTAGACTCCCGAAGTTCAGTGCCCCTTCCGAAAATCTCCCGGGGCAACCATTCTCCCGAATTTCTACCGATTTCCACCTGGACAACTATATTGGGGGCGTGCATTTAAGGCACTGCCTTTAGTGTTCTCTACAACCTGTCGTCACGTCCGCTTTTCCTCCATACTAACAGCGTGTCACATAATATTTGTGGCTTTTACACACACACACGCACAAGTGAATGCAAGGCATACTTGGTCAACAGCCATACGGGTCACACTGAGGGTGGCCGTATAAACAACTTTAGCACTGTTAAAAAATATGCGCCACACTGTGAACCCACACCGAACAAGAATGACAAACACATTTCGGGTGAACATCCGGACCGTAACACAACAGAACAAATACCCAGAACCCCTTGCAGGCACTAACTCTTCCGGGAAACTTCCAGCAAACTGACCAATAATTAACATTTTATTAATGCATTTTCTCTTGCAACTTCAAGGCTTGAATGTTTGGTTCATTCATTATTATTTTGTTTTCAAATGTATTATTAGCCTGTTGATATTTACCTCGGAAGATTGCAAATAGAAAAAAAGACATAACATTTTTATTTCAATTTTATTTGATATGCCATTGATATTTTTTTAATTATTATTATTATTATTATTATTATTATTTGAAACTGGATTTTGCATGTCACTAAAGTTATAAAAGCCTTGCTTGTTCAATATTTAATGCAAAACTTGTTTGGGTCCCTATTAAAAGGTTAATTTGTTCAACCTTGGCCCGCGGCTTTGTTCAGTTTTACATTTTGGCCCACTCTGTATTTGAGTTTGACACCCCTGCTTTATACAGACACAGAAACAGAGAATAGAAGACAAACCAGTGATTGCTTTTCTCGTACGAGGAGATTGACCTGGAGAAAGTTTGTCAGTTACAGGCTCCAATTCACTCTGACCTTTCTCCCACTGCCCTCGCCTTGTAATTCATTCGGGAGGCCCTGCATTACACACACACACACACACACAGCTGTACTAAGGGAGGAGGGGAATATACAGCTGTGTCGGAAACATAACACCTATGGTGAGAACATAACACATGCAAATATATAAAGATACAGTAACTTCTTGTGTTGCTCTGTCTCATCTGCAAACTCCTCTTTGAGGTTGGCGGGTCAACCTAAGTTCAATCTAAGGCCAAGTTTCGTTTCTCTTCAGCTTGTCTAACACAATGCATAAGCAAACAATCATATTTGAATAAAAATGAGATAACTTATTTACAATTAATCCAACACCCGCCAACCAATGAAAAAGGAAACAAACCACCTAGCCTCGAAGCTTTTCTTCCTATCACTCACCCACATACACACATCAGTGACCTGGAGATATTCTTTTAAGATACCTTTTTGAAATAAAATCACTGCTATATCATTACAGTGGCACCTCAATTTAAGAGTGCCCCAACATAAGAGTGGTTTGGGTTAAAGTTAAGTCAAAGTTAAAGTACCAATGATTGTCACACACTAGGTGTATTTGACCCATCCCCTTGATCACCCCCTGGGAGGTGAGGGGAGCAGTGAGCAGCAACGATGGCCACGCCCGGGAATCATGTTTGGTGATTTAACCCCCAATTCCAACCCTTGATGCTCAGTGCCAAGCAGGGAGGTAATGGGTCCCATTTTTATAGTCTTTGGTATGACTCGGCCGGGGTTTCAACTCACAACCTACCGATCTCAGGGCGGACACTCTGACCACTAGGCCACTGAAAAGAGCTGCCTCCAGGCTAGTTGTTATGATTTAAGTTGCAAGCAAAAAAAAATAGTTACTAGCAGTAAGCATTAGTTGGTATAGTGTCACAGTGAACACCGTAAGACCCTCCTAGAGCACTAGATCATACTCGCGAGCATAAGTTAAAATAAAGATTTCAACCTTGGGTAGAAAGAAAGTGAGTGCGAAGGACAGTGCTGAGAAGAAGTGGATGATAGTCATTGAATTAAAGACAGAAATCATCAAAAACATAACAGAGCATGTGGCTTTGTAACTTAACGAACAATGTTTGAGCAAAGCACAGCTACACTGCAAAAAGTCAGTGTTCAAGAACAAGAAAAAAAAAATAGGGGTATATTACTTGAACTAAGCAAAATTATCTGCCAATAGATCAAGAAAATTCGGCTTGTCAAGACTTTCCAAAATAAGTCAAATTAGCTAACCTCAATGAACCCAAAAATACCTTAAAATAAGTATATTCTCACTAATAACAAGTGCACTTTTCTTAGTAGAAAAAAAGAGACCTTTTTGCTCAATGTGTTGAAAAATATGTTTTAATTAAGTAAATGCTAGTGCCATTATCTTGACATGATATGCGCTCGGCATCATGATTTTTTTTTCATGCTTGAAGTAAAAAATTATTACTTCAAAAAAGTAGTTTTATACTTGTGAGTGTTGATGACACAGCTTTGCAACAGTTGATATTCTAGTTTCAAGCATGTTTTTATTAAAAATGTCAGCTACAAGCTGTAATATCTTACTGAGATCATTTAGGACCAAAACACTTTAAACAAGTAAATCACTCTAACATAAAATCTGCTTAGTGAGAAGAATTATCTTATCAGACAGAAAATAGGCAAATATCACCCTTATTGGATACATTTAATCTTACTTAGATTTCAGTGTTTGCAGTGTAGAGGGCATCATACTGAAGCACAGTGAGTGGATAACGCCAGCCAAGAAATGTTAAAAACATATCTAATCAGTAGACATCTATCCATGAAATTATGGAGAAGCTCAAATTAGATACTGTAAAAGTCCACCCTCCAATTAAAATATAGTACATTATTACTACTTTACTTCATAAAACTACTATAGTTGTTTGCACTACATTCTATTGTGTATTTGTATAGAATATTTACCATCTACTGCGATGAGGTGCCTTCCGCCCAAATGCAGCTGAGATATGCTCCAGTCCACCCATCTCCCCGAAATGGACAAGCGGTAGAAAATAGATGGATGGATGGATGGATTTACCTTCTAAAAGTTTGTTGTTTTTTTTTCAAATGGTGCTGTTTTAGCATACTTGCCAACTCTCCCGGATTTTCCGGGAGACTCCCGAAATTCAGCGCCTCTCCCGAAAACCTCCCGGGACAAATTTTCTCCCGAAAATCTCCCGAAATTCAGGCGGAGCTGGAGGGAGCGTGGCCTAAGTGACGTGTCGACAGCTTGTTTTCACGTCCGCTTTCCCATGTCTGCCCAATGACGTTATAACTGTAGAATGATCGAGGGCGAGTTCTTGGTTTCTTATGTGGGTTTATTGTTAGGGAGTTTCATTAACCTCCTCCCAGCTCGGTAACAACACACAACAACAGCAGTCCGTTTTCGTCTGCCGTAAACAGCAATGTTGTGACACTCTTAAACAGGACAATACTGCCATCTACTGTACATGCATATGGTTAGAAAAACAAAGATGGACAATTCAACCCTTAACTCAACAATGAGTAAAAGAGTGTTATGTGTGTGTAAATGTGTAAATCAATGAACAGTGAAATTGAAGTATTTATATATATATATATATATATACATACCGTATTTTTCGGACTATAAGTCGCAGTTTTTTAATAGTTTGGCCGGGGGTGCGACTTATACTCAGGAGCGCCTTATGTGTGAAATTATTAACACATTACCGTGAAATATCAAATAATATTATTTAGCTCATTCTAGACGTATAAGATTTAATCAGATTCAGCAATTAGGAGTGACAGATTGTTTGGTAAACGTATAGCATGTTCTATATGTTATAGTTATTTGAATGACTCTTACCATAATATGTTAGGTTAACATACTAGGCACCTTCTCAGTTGGTTATTTATGCCTCATATAACGTACACTTATTCAGCCTGTTGTTCACTATTCTTTATTTATTTTAAATTGCCTTTCAAATGTCTATTCTTGGTGTTGGGTTTTATCAAATAAATTTCCCCCAAAAGTGAGACTTAATACTCCAGTGCGACTTATATGTTTTTTTTTTCCTTCTTTATTATGCATTTTCGGCAGGTGCGACTTATACTCCGGAGCGACTTATACTCAGAAAAATACTGTAAATATACATATATATGTATATGTATATATATATATATATATATATATATATATATATGAAATACTTGACTCGCTGAATCTAGCTGTAAATATACTCCTCCCCACTTAACCACACCCCCAAACACACCCCCCACCCCACCCCGACCACGTCCCCACCTCCCGAAATCGGAGGTCTCAAGGTTGGCAAGTATGGTTTTAGGGGGGGATCCAACTTGGATTAAACTAATCATAATTCATTTCAATGGCCGACGTTTATTTGTGTTACAAACAAATTAATCTTGTAAATTGAGGTACTGCTGTATATTAATTCTGCATTTGTATTCATCATATTATGCACTGTTAATTCCCGATTATGCATCCATGAGTAATCCATTTGGAAGAGAGGGATCAGATGATTATCATTCGACCACTCTAAGGATGATGAAAAATGAGTTGCTATTTGCGTGGGAATTGATAATAGAAGGTTTTCACAGATTATCTGACACAAAGTTTTGAAGCTGAATGCTTTTCCCAGGGTGAATTTCTTGTGAAAGATGGGCTGGATGGCTTTAGGAATTCCCATGGTGTTCTCATTTCCCCTATATGTTGCGGTTTTTCGCTGGAGGCACAACCATCTGTTGGCGCTCCTGGAAACTGGGTGACCCAATTGATTTGCACCTGGGCTGCACATCTCAACATGAGGCAAATTTCTGCTGGTGACTCTCAGGACGAACATGTTTTTTTCTCTTTAGTTCATTTGCCCTTAGACGTCCTACTTTGAGCACAGTATAGCCCAAGGGTCGGGAACCTTTTTGTCTGAGAGAGCCAAGAAGCCAAATATTTTAAAATGTATTTCCCTAAGAGCCATATAATATTTTTTTTAACTCTGAACACAACTCAATTTGTGCATTTTTAAGTAAGACCAACATTTCCAGAGTATAATAGGTCTCTTATTCTTTGTATTAACATTGTTATTCTGAAGTTAACTGTGGAGGGGGCGTGGCCTGCGGGCCTGCAGCAAAGCGGGATGTTGCCAGGACCGGCCTCAAAATCAGCGACAGGTGCGTAGAAGGCCCACCTGGGCCTTTTATCTAAATACCTGTCGCTCTGTTATAAGCAGCAGCCAGGAGGAGGGACAGCGTTGGGGCTGGAGCCAGAGCGCGAGTGAGGACAGAGAGAAAAAGACAATAGCTGGAAAGCAACTGAGAGATTAATTGAAAAAAATATATATATATATTTTAACCCTAAAACAGGCTCTCATGTCGGTGCTTGGTGGTCTGAAGAACCCCCAGGAGGGCAAGCCCAACACTAAACAATAATAAATAAATTAATTCTTACCACTAATGCAACTTCTTGAACGTAAAAATGCATGAGAATGTTTTATATTTTGAAAGTTATGTTTCCCACTGTGATTACAAGTGGAATTATTCATTACTTATCCTGTTAAGCAATGTCAGCTCAGATTTATCCGAGAGCCAGATGCAGTCATCAAAAGAGCCACATCTGGCTCTAGAGCCATAGGTTCCCTACCCCTGGTATAGCCTGTATCTCCCCAAACAGCACTGTATTTAAAAGTTAATTTGTAATTAACGAATGTAGAGTGCAGGGATCCTGATTATTGTTAGTAATTTGTTCCAAAAGTTTTTTGGTTTTTTTTGTAAAACAATCACATAAAAAAACGATGCAATTTTTCCTATAAGAAATAATGTAAATCCACTTAATCCATGCAGCTAAAAATAAGAACACAAAACACTTTTTATAGGGAATAACTACATAACTACGGTATAGCTCGGTTGGTAGAGTGGCCGTGCCAGCAACTTGAGGGTTGCAGGTTCGATTCCCGGTTGGTAGAGTGGCCGTGCCAGCAACTTGAGGGTTGCAGGTTCGATTCCCGCTTCCGCCATCCTAGTCACTGCCGTTGTGTTCTTGGGCAAGACACTTTACCCTCCTGCTCCCAGTGCCACCCACATTGGTTTAAATGTAACTTAGATATTGGGTTTCACTATGTAAAGCGCTTTGAGTCACTAGAGAAAAGCGCTATATAAATATAATTCACTTCACATTTGTATGGTTTTATGGTGTGAGTTTATTTTTGAACATGTATACAAATACATTATGATGCATCATGTCAGAATCAGAATCAGAAATACTTTATTAATCCCCGAGGGGAAATAAAAAATTTCAGCGCAATCCCATTCAAGATCAGACAAACATTACAGGGAGACAGAACAGGATCGCTGACGGGTCTGCCAACTTCCGGCGCCCCTTACAAAAAAGGTGAGCTACAGGTAAACAATAGGAGGGTTTGGGGGGAGTGAGAAAAAAAAATGGGTCTAAGACTGGACCCCTGGAGACTTCCGTCCAAAGGCAAAACCTAGTAACTCATTTCTAGCTGATTTTGAGAAAACAAAGGAAAACCAATCTATCTTGATGCTGTCTTACAAAGATCTACAAAGTCATCAAACGTACAGATGTTTTCTTGAGCTTTCATTTTCTTGCCGATTGAGCCATGGATTGAGTCTGCTCTCATGAACATGTGCCCTTTCTCCAGATATTTTATCACAATCTCGGGTGGGCCCCATTCTGCGTTTGCACATTGGGCAAGAGCCGTGTACAGCGTCCAGTTTTTTATTTTGACCTCTACAGTTATCTGCCCAAAAGAGTATGCAAGGGGAAGAATCAAGAATAATACATTTAATGAAGGTGCTTGCAACGTCCTGGGCCAATCTTCCAAATATCCCCTGGTGCCATAATATCACATAATTAGGTTGACCGTCGGCCCCCATTCGTGCAAATGTCTCATTAAAGACGATAAGGCGACTGACAAAGAACCTTCGATTGGTCCCTTGAGACACTAGGTTTTTCTGTTGTATCTACGCGGTTATGCGGTAGTTGCTAGGTCCTGCCGTGCGCGTAACAGCTTACTTACGGAACAAATTACAATATCGCATACACTAATGTAAAGCATATCACCTAGGAACTCCAAAATTATTATCAGCTCAGTTTGGACCAAAATTGAGTTACTGGGTTTTTGCCTTTGGACAGGAGAGATGGGGTCCAAAATGAGGCCAAGGGAAAAAACAACTCATAGCCATAGCAGACATCCCTCTTACATGTGTGTAAGAGGCAAACATCAAAGAACACAAAGGACATTAAAGACATTAAAAGATAATCCACACATTCTAATTCCTCTTTACATGTTCGAAAAGGAGTAGAGAGTAGAAAATCGTATTTAATCTCACCCCTTTTCCATGTCATAGCATTTACTGACACGTGTTCACTTCCTGTTCTTATCTTGTACGTTTACATGCAAGACATGTGTGAAACAATGTGAAATTGATATAAATGATGAATAAAATGAATACCATCCATCCATCCTCTTCCGCCTATCCGAGGTCGGGTCGCGGGGGCAGCAGCCTAAGCAGGGAAGCCCAGACTTCCCTCTCCCCAGCCACTTCGTCTAGCTCTTCCCGGGGGATCCCGAGGCGTTCCCAAGCCAGCCGGGAGACATAGTCTTCCCAACGTGTCCTGGGTCTTCCCCGTGGCCTCCTACCGGTTGGACGTCCTCCCTAGGGAGGCGTTCAGGTGGCATCCTGACCAGATGCCCGAACCACCTCATCTGGCTCCTCTCGATGTGGGGGAGCAGCGGCTTTACTTTGAGTTCCTCCCGGATGGCAGAGCTTCTCACCCTATCTCTAAGGGAGAGCCCCGCCACACGGCGGAGGAAACTCATTTTGGCCGCTTGTACCCGTGATCTTATCCTTTCGGTCATGACCCAAAGCTCATGACCATAGGTGAGGATGGGAACGTAGATCGACCGGTAAATTGAGAGCTTTGCCTTCCGGCTCAGCTCCTTCTTCACCACAACGGATCGGTACAATGTCCGCATTACTGAAGACGCCGCACCGATCCGCCTGTCGATCTCACGATCCACTCTTCCCTCACTCGTGAACAAGACTCCTAGGTACTTGAACTCCTCCACTTGGGGCAGGGTCTCCTCCCCAACCCGGAGATGGCACTCCACCCTTTTCCGGAATGAATACATTTTTTTTTTCTTATCAACATATATTTATGAGAGGAAGATTAAGACATACAGTGCAATCGGGATTCAGTTCACATTTTTATATTTTCCCTTAAAAAAATTCAACAACCCATTATCACTGGCTTTATAAGCTACCCACCGAAACCGACAAATAGACCTCCTAGTTTAAAGGGGGACTGCTCTTTTTTTGCGTTTTTGCCTATCGTTCACAATCATTATGAAAGACAAGAAGACAAAAGGTGCAATTTTTTTGCGTTCTAACATGTAAAAATGTTCTCGTTCTCGTCCTCGTCCGTTCACTTACAGTGCATAGACGCCTACATTATTGATTCCGAAGGCCCCGGGCAGATTTGGTACAGCATGGCAACATAAGCTAGCTGAATTCTGATTGGATACAAACGCTAACCTAAAAACAACAGCACTGCAAGGAGCATAGTATGAAAAGAATAGAATAGAATAGACTTTATTGTCATTATATTTGCATATAACGAGATTAAAGACTCCAACTTAAGGTGCGGTTGTGGGAACAAATATGGGGTAAAATAAATAACACAAAAGGTAATAAAGGAGGGCTTCACGGTGGCAGAGGGGTTAGTGCGTCTGCCCCACAATACGAAGTTCCTGCAGTCCTGGGTTCAAATCCAGGCTCGGGATCTTTCTGTGTGGAGTTTGCATGTTCTCCCCGTGAATGCGTGGGTTCCCTCCGGGTACTCCGGCTTCCTCCCACTTCCAAAGACATGCACCTGGGGATAGGTTGATTGGCAACACTAAATTGGCCCTAGTGTGTGAATGTGAGTGTGAATGTTGTCTGTCTATCTGTGTTGGCCCTGCGATGAGGTAGCGACTTGTCCAGGGTGTACCCTGCCTTCCGCCCGATTGTAGCTGAGATAGGCGCCAGCGCCCCCCGCGACCCCGAAAGGGAATAAGCGGTAGAAAATGGATGGATAGAAGGGGTAATAAAGGAAAAACTAACAATTGAAATAAACAGACTACTATCCAATAAAAATAACAATCAATACTGTACAATATACAGAACACGACAAAAGTACCAAAGTAATAAATAACAATCAGTGTCAGACGTATTGCACTCGAAGGGTCGTATTGCACAGTAGGGTATTAGGGCAGGATATTGTACAGGGGTGAATTATTATTATTATAAGTTAGAGTTCAACATGGTGACAGCTCTGGGAAAAAAGCTGACATAAAGAGAATATGAATACTTTTAGATATTTAAGGAAAGTAAATAAAAAAATACTTTTATCTTTAATTATGATTATGATTTCAGCTCTCACTGGATCGGTTCGCAGTTCAGTGTGAAGCAACTGGGATGAGAATCAGCACCTCTAAGTCCGAGTCCATGTTTTTTGCCCGGAAAAGGGTGGAGTGCCATTTCTGGGTGGGGGTGGAGATCTTGCCCCAAGTAGAGGAGTTCAAGTACCTGGAAGTCTTGTTCACGAGTGAGGGAAGAGTGGATCGTGAGATCGACAGGCGGATCGGTGCGGCGTCTTCAGTAATGCGGACGTTGTACCGATCCGTTGTGGTGAAGAAGGAGCTGAGCCGGAAGGAAAAGCTCTCAATTTACCGGTCGATCTACATTCCCATCCTCACCTATGGTCATGAGCTTTGGGTTATGACCGAAAGGACAAGATCCTGGGTACTAGCAGCTGAAATGAGTTTCCTCCGCCGGGTGGCGGGGCTCTCCCTTAGAGATAGGGTGAGAAGCTCTGTTATCCGGGCGGAGTTTAAACTAAAACCGTTGCTCCTCCACATCGAGAGAAGCCAGATGAGGTGGTTCGGGCATCTGGTCAGGATGCCACCCGAACGCATCCCTAGGGAGGTGTTTCAAACACATCCGACCGGTAGGAAGCCACGGGGAAGACCCAGGACACGTTGGGAAGACTATGTCTCCCGCCTGGCCTGGGAACGCCTCGGGATCCCCCGGGAGGAGCTGGACGAAATGGCTGGGGAGAGGAAAGTCTGGGCTTCCCTGCTTAAGCTGCTGCCCCCGCGACCCGACCTCGGGTAAGCGAAGAAGATGGATGGATGGGTGGGTTTCTGGTTATGTTAGACCAGCAGAGAAGGCCTTGCTGGCCCTGACGGCCCACCACTGGACTCAGAATCCATCTTGTTGCGTACTAACATGAGGGAATTGGTTCCATTAGCAATTATATATGCTTCGGATCAGTGGCTGTATTGTGGTCTTGCAAAAAAAAAAAAAAAATGCAGTCAATGCTAATTTGATCTAATAATAACAATCCCCCTTCTGTTATTGTATGCACATCATCTTCCTGTCAGTCTTGTGCTATTTATCCATGTCTCTTCCATTTTAGCACCAGCACGGCCTTGAAGCTGACCTTTGACCTGTGCTCGGCGATGAGGAAACACATAGAGATCCTGCCAAGGACAGGCTTTCTGCAGGCTCAGTCAAGCTTCACTGCTCACCTCAAGTTTGTGCCAAGGTACATCTGTATAGGACACACACACACACACACACACACACACACACACACACACATAAGGCATGATTCACGAAAGGTTTGAGTGTACTAAAACACGTGCTAACTTGACAGCACACGCAGCGGTGATATTTGGATGGTCAGAAATGAAAAATATTAGATACATTGTTTATTCAGCAACACCCTTTTATAATTCCATAGCTTCTAAATAATTAAAGAGGCTGACTGAAACAAATTCAATTGATGCGTTTTGATGTAATTTAATATTTGTTTAATGCAAAAGCTTTTTCACATAGAAAATACATCTATCCGTACATTTATTACCGCTTGTCCCTTTTGGGGTCGCGGGGGGTGCTGGAGCCTATCTCAGCTGCATTGGGGCGGAAGGCGGAGTACACCCTGGACAAGTCGCCACCTCATCACAGGGCCAACACAGATAGACAAACAACATTCACACACTAGGGCCAATTTAGTGTTGCCAATCAACCTATCCTTACTCACATATATCCCATATGATAAAAACTTAAGGAAAGATGCATTTGTTGCGTTTTGAGCACATGGGTGCAGCCTCCTTTCCATGCACCTTGAGCAAAAAATAAAAATGGTGTCAATTAGGGTTGTATGGTATACCGGTACTATTAAAGTATCGCAGTACTACTTAATTGAACTCGGTACTATACCACCTTTCAAAAGTACCGGTACCGCTCTTTCATCTGACTGCCGCTTTGCGGTGGTGACTACAGAGTCGAGGCGAATGATGTTGAGGGTGTCAACACGCACACACAAGGTGCATACAAGCAATAACATCTCAGAGAGGAAAAATTGCAAAAAACTACAATTCTACTGGTTAATAAAAAGGGTGCGTGAAGTGTAATATGGAGATATATTTTTCTAATTGGTTGATTGATACTTTCTTTAGTAGATTGCACAGTTCAGTACATATTCCGTACAATTGACCACTAAATGGTAACACACGAATAAGTTTTTCAACTTGTTTAAAGGGGAACATTATCACCACACCTGTGCAAGCGTCAATATATACCTTGATGTTGCAGAAAAAAAAAAGATGTATTTTTTTTTAACCGATTTCCGAACTCTAGATGGGTGAATTTTGGCAAATTAAACGCCTTTCTGTTTATCGGTCTTTTAGCGATGACGTCAGAACGTGACGTCACCGAGGTAACACACCCGCCATTTTCATTTTCACATGACAAACACCGGGTCTCAGCTCTGTTATTTTCCGTTTTTTCGACTATTTTTTGGAACCTTGGAGACATCATGCCTCGTCGGTGTGTTGTCGGAGGGTGTAACAACACTAACAGGGAGGGATTCAAGTTGCACCACTGGCAAGAAATCTGCCGCCAGACCCCCATTGAATGTGCCAGAGTGTCTTCACATTTGACCGGCGATGCTAAGACAGACATGGCACAGAGATGTATGGATAACCTGCAGATGCATTTGCAACGATTAAGTCAACGAAATCACAAAGGTGAGTTTTGTTGATGTTGTTGACTTATGTGCTAATCAGACATATTTGGTTGCAGCATGTTTGCCAGCTAATCGATGCTAACATGCTACGCTAATCGATGCTAACATGCTATTTACGCTAGCTGTATGTACATTTGAAACTAGATACCCACATTTAATGCGAATCAAACACTTACCGATCGACGGATTTATGTTGCTCCAGTGTCACAAGATGCGAAATTCCTGATCGTTTGGTCCGAAAATTTTACCGGCGATGCTAATAAGGCAGCCATGCTATGGGCCACTTCATTAGGTACACCCACGCTACGGCCGAATAGCGTCAATAGCTATTCGCTCAATAGCTTCAATTTCTTCTTCAATTTCGTTTTCGCTATCTGCCTCCATACTCCGACCATCTGTTTCAATACATGCGTAATCTGTTGAATCGCTTAAGCCGCTGAAATCCGAGTCTGAATCCAAGCTAATGTCGCTATATCTTGCTGTGGTAACCGCCATGTTGTTTGTATTGGCAGCACTGTAGGACGTCACAGGGAAATGGACAGTCGCGTCGCAAATAGCGAAAATCAATAACTTTAAAGCTTTTTTTAGGGATATTCCGGGAGGTGTAAACATTTTTTAAAAACTTCGAAAAATAAAACAAGCCACTAAGAACTGATTTTTATTGTTTCTAACCCTTTTGAAATTGTGATAATGTTCCCCTTTAAGTCGGGATCCACGTTAATCAATTCATGGTACAAATATATACTATCAGCATAATACAGTCATCACACAAGTTAATCATCATAGTATATACATTGAATTATTTACATTATTTACAATCCGGGGGGTGGGATGAGGAGCTTTGGTTGATATCAGTACTTCAGTCATCAACAATTGCATCAACAGAGAAATGCACATTGAAACAGTGTAGGTCTTATTTAGTAGGATATGTACAGCCAACAGAGAACATAGTGAGTTCAGATAGCATAAGAACAAGTATATACATTAGAAGTACATTTGATTATTTACATTAGGTTATTTAAAATCCAGGGAGATGGGATGTGAATGGGGGAGGGTGATAGTAAAGGGTTGAAGTTGCCTGGAGGTGTTTTAGAGCGGTTTTGAAGGAATATAGAGATGCACTTACTTTTACACCAGTTGGGAGTGCATTCCACATTGATGTGGCATAGAAAGAGAATGAGTTAAGACCTTTGTACAATCGGAATCTGGGTTTAACGTGGTTTGTGGAGCTCCCCCTGGTGTTGTGGTTATGGCGGTAGGAAGTAGTTTGACATGTACATCTGGGCTTCTTAACTAAAAATAAAGGTGAAGCATTAAACAGGGAGGCACTGTGTTACAAGTACTGTTTTACACCTTCCCTGCTTGTAGGCTCCCAGACCGTGGTCGAGGAGAGCAGGGGAGACCTTTCACTTCACAATGGTTCCGTAAAGTTCCGCTCTTTGGTCGGAATGGCGAGGCCGCCGATTAGTTACAACTTTGTCACTTTATTTATTATTTCCACAGGGCACAACCGGACATTCACCATGTTATTGACACTCCTGAACATGCTAGCGCTACTTCTCCTAACTTGCCTACTCACTCACCCCACATACTGCCATTCTTAAAGGGGCACACACTCTTACAACAGCTGCTTTAAAACACGCCTTGCCAAATGTGATGATTAGTATTACCACCTTTGCTTCAAACTTAGGTAAATATTTAAATAATAGTAAAGTGAAGTGAATTATATTTATAAGGCGCTTTCTCCTCAAGTGACTCAAAGCGCTTTACAGAGTGAAACACAATATCTAAGTTACATTTAATCCAGTATTGGTGGCACTGGGAGCTCTACCAACCGAGCTATACCGTCCCTTAAAAAGCATTCAGATTTGCTCAAGGAGTCGTAAAAAGTGACAGGTAAATGGTGAATGGGTTATACTTGTAAAGCGCTTTTTTACCTTTCAAGGTACTCAGAGCGCTTTGACACTATTTCCACATTCACCCATTCACACACTGATGGTGGGAGCTGCCATGCAAGGCCCTAACCACAACCCATCAGGAGGAAAAGTGAAGTGTCTTGCTCAAGGACATAACGGACGTGACGAGGTTGGTAGTAGGTGGGGATTGAACCAGGAACCCCCTGGTTGCTGGCATGGCCACTCTCCCAACCGCGCCACGCGGTCCCCAGAAATAATAGGTAATAATTAAGGGTGTGGGGAAAAATCGATTCGAATACAAATCGAATCGTTTACATTGTGCGATTCAGAATCGATTCTAATTTTGGAAAAAATCGATTTTTATTTTTTTGTAATTTTTAATTTTAATTTTATTTTTTTTGTTTTACTTTTTTTATTTTTTAATCAATCCAAAAAACCACTACACAGCAATACCATAACAATGCAATCCAATTCCAAAACCAAACCTGACCCAGCAACACTCAGA
The DNA here is from genome assembly GCF_033978795.1 of Nerophis ophidion. Classification (NCBI taxonomy): domain Eukaryota; kingdom Metazoa; phylum Chordata; class Actinopteri; order Syngnathiformes; family Syngnathidae; genus Nerophis; species Nerophis ophidion. Next base: position 71,896,667 of record NC_084616.1, on the reverse strand, counting down.
ACTGCAATAAACAGAGCAATTGAGAGAAGACACAAACAAGACACAGAACAAACCATAAGTAATGAAACAAAAATGAATATTATCAACAACAGTATCAATAATAATTATAAGTTCAGCATAGCAGTGATTTAAAATCCCTCACTGACATTATCATTAGACATTCATAAAAATAATAAAACAGAACAATAGTTTCACAGTGGCTTACACTTGCATCGCATCTCATAAGCTTGACAACACACTGTGTCCAATGTTTTCACAAAAAATAAAATAAGTCATATTTTTGGTTCGTTTAATAGTTAAAACATATTTACCTTATTGCAATCAGTTAAAAACATTGACCTTCACAATTATAAAAGCTTTTTTTTTTTAAATCTACCACTCTGATAGCATGTCAGCAGACTGGGGTAGATCCCGCTGAAATCCTATGTATTGAATGAATACAGAATCGTTTTGAATCGGAAAAATACCGTTTTTGAATCGAGAATCAAATCGAATCGAAAAAATCGATATATTATCGAATCGTGACTCCAAGAACCGATATTGAATCGCATCGTGGTACACCCAAAGATTCACAGCCCTAGTAATGATGTAGTTGTTACACCTGTCCTGCTGTTCGGTCCAGTGCAGACTGTAGTCGAAGGGCACAGGGAAAACGTTCCCATCAGGGTCGATGCCATTTAAATGCATTTAAATTTATATTTTAACCTTGTAAAAATTGTTCTTTGACTGTGAGTGTTAAATGTAGTGTAAGATTTTCTATCAAAATAAAGCCAATATCGACATTTTTCATAGTTCCCTTTATTTGGAAAAGTGTCAAAATATCAAAAAGTATCGATATACATTTTGGTACCGGTACTAAATTATTGGTATTGGGACAAGCCTAGTGTCGATGAAGATGCACTGCACGACTGCTCCCGAAATGCCCATAAAAAGTGGTACATGTCTCGTACTTGTCAGAAAACATACCAAAATGCTACACAGAGGAGCATGATAACATGAATGTGCAGCAAATAGGTGTCTCCAAATCCTTATTTAAGTAAGGCGCTCTTAGGCCCTTTTCACACGCAGTCTTAGTAAATCGCAGATAACACGGCCACTAATAGTACACACTATTTTATAGCTTGCACTTGCTGTTTAGCATGAGGTATTCAGATCTTAGTAAATCTGACCCTTAGGGTAGAAGATGCAATGATAATGGAATCACTGGGGCAGTCATAAATGTATGTTTTATTTTTAACCCTAAACCTGTTAAGATTAACCTCCCATGGAAGTACAAAGGAATGACTTGTGATATCAAAAAAAAAATGGCACAATCCCACAAGGATTTGAACCCCTTATGATAAATAACACTCAATAATATTCAACACACAACGAATGTGAGTGCGAGGAGATCGGACAGGGGGCCTCCAGGGCATATATGAGATTCATGCAGTACGTGGGTGCGAGTTTATTTCTGCCCGCCCTCTTTTTTTTTTTCTTTTTTTTTCCCGGTAGTCCAGCAGCCTGAAGCAATGATAGCGGAGAAGTTATGGATCGAAATATAAAAAATATGACAAATATTATCAAAATGGCAAAGTTCGGGGTTCTCCCAGTTGTTATTCAGCGGCAAGGCAGGAGGCAAACGTAGGAAAAAATGGCAGTAATCTGCTTTAGTGAATCAGCAGAGGTTTTAACGTGAGGATTAGAGTGCGAGTCGTGCTGCTTCCACCAGCACAAGCCTCAGCCTCCACCCCCTCTGTCCTCTCTTTTGCACTGCTTGCTGCCTTCTCCCACTCTCTCGCACAGACTTGTATTTTTCTCGGCCTTTACCCTATGTACTTAACTATACTTAACTTTTTTTTTTTCCTCCTCATTGGTTTTCCTCATTCGCTACAACAGCTCTCCCTCTCGGTTCTTTCGCATCCTGCTCTCCCTTCAAATCTACAGTATTTGTTTTTATTGGCAAACATCTTGTCCCTCCTCAAACCATTGTGCTGGCACCAGTGTTTGAGAGCATACTCTTACTCGACTTACATAACAGCAGAAGACCACACTTATTAACAACATGCTATTTTCTGTCTTTAGATATATTATCTGAATCCTCTAAAGCAGGGGTGTCAAACTCAAATGCAGAGTGGGCCAAAATTCAAAACTGAACAAAGCCGCGGGCCAAGGTTGAACAAATTAACCTTTTAATAGGGACCCAAACAAGTTTTGCATTGAATATTAAACAAGCGAGACTTATATAACTTTATAGTGACATGCAAAATCGAGTTTCAAATAATACTAACAATTAAAAAATAGCAATGGCATATCAAATCAAATTTAAATAGTAATTGAATGCCTCTTTTCTATTTGCAGCCTTCTCAGGTAAATATCAAAATAAACTTTTCCCACAGGCTAATAATAAATTTGTATATTGTAGCGTCCAGGAAGAGGGAGTGCTGCAAGGGGTTCTGTGTATTTGTTCTGTTGTGTTACAGTGCGAATGTTCACCCGAAATATGCTTGTCATTTTCGTTTAGTGTTGGTTCACAGTGTGGCGCATATTTGTAACAGTCTTAAAGTTGTTTATACGGCCACCCTCAGTGTAACCTGTATGGCTGTTGACCAAGCTTGCATTGCATTAGCGTGTGTGTGTGTGTGTGTGTGTGTGTGTGTGTGTGTGTGTAAAAACCACATATATCATGTGACTAGGCCGGCACGCTGTTTCTACGTAGGAAATGCGGACGTGACGAAAGGTTTTAGAGGACGCTTGAGGCAGTGCCTTTAAGGCACGCCCCCAACATTGTTGTCCAGGTGGGAATCAGGAGAAATTTGGGAGAATGGTTGCCCCCTGGTGATTTTCGGGAGGGGCACTGAAATTAGGGCGTCTCCTTGGAAAAACGGGGGTGAGGATTAGCAAGTATGAGTATTAGCGGTGAATACGGTGTTACAGCTACACCACCGCTGTATAATACCATCGGGCCAGCTCTAATGTTAATTTGATATTGCCTCAAGGGCTAAATGAAAATACACGGCGGGTCAAATTTGGCCCGCGGGCCAGAGTTTGATACCCATGCTCTAAAGGTGTGTAAGGCAAAATTAAGAAATCATAAAATTGCATTTCCGTTGTGGTGAAGAAGGAGCTGAGCCGGAAGGCAAAGCTCTCAATTTACCGGTCGATCTACGTTCCCATCCTCACCTATGATCATGAGCTTTGGGTCATGACCGAAAGGATAAGATCACGGGTACAAGCGGCCAAAATGAGTTTCCATGTCTCTCCCTTAGAGATAGGGGGAGAAGCTCTGTCATCCGGAAGGAGCTCAAACTAAAGCCGCTGCTCCTCCAGATCGAGAGGAGCCAGGTCATCTGGTCAGGATGCCACCCGGATGCCTCCCTAGGGAGGTGTTTCGGGCACCTTCGACCAGGAAGAGGCCACGGAGAAGACCCAGGACACGTTAGGAAGACTAAGTCTCCATGGTGCACTGAGAACGCATCGGAATCTCCCGTAAGGGGCTGGACTAACTGGCTGGGGAGAGGAAAGTCTGGGCTTCCCTGCTTAGGCTGCTGCCCCCACGACCCGACCTCGGATAAGCGGAAGAAGATGGATGGATGGATGGATGGATGGCATTTAATACAAAAGCCTTACTTGCAGTCCATCCATCCATCCATCCATTTACTACCGCTTATTCCCTTTGGGGTTGCGGGGGGCGCTATCTCAGTTACAATTGGTGAAAGATCGTGCTGCCCAGGGTGTACACCAGAAGGCGGTGTACACCCTGGACAACTCGCCACCTCATCGTAGCCTTTCTCGCAGTATCGTATTTGATTTTTCTCAAAAATCAACAGGGCGCACTACAACTCGGTGCGCCTGATGTACAGATTTATTCTGGTTCAGTGCGTGGACAATAATGCATGTGTAATGACTGCGGGCGTGCGTGGACAATAATGGATTAGTAATGACTCACCGTATTTTTCAGACTATAAGGCGCACTTAAAATCCTTTCATTTTCTCAAAACTCGACAGTGCGCCTTATAACCCGGTGCGCCTAATGTACGGAATAATTATGGTTTTGCTTACCGACCTTGAAGCTATTTTATTTGATAAATGGTGAAATGATAAGTGTGACCAGTAGATGGCAGTCACACATAAGAGATACGTGTAGACTCAAATATGACTAAAAAAAAAAACATCAAAATTGTATATGTTCCATTGAAAATATAAAACATTACACACGGCGCTCAAAAATCTATCAAAATGTTGTACTACAACTTTGGTAAGCTATGAAACAGCACCAAAACTGAATGGATTGTACTGTGCTTTAAAATACGAGTATTATCATGGTGTGTGTATAAGGTAAAACATATTATCTGGCGTTTCGTTTCGCAATATAATGCAAAAGCAACGGTTTTTTTACTTTCTGGTACCTGCAGATCTGTATTTGCATAAGTCCTGAAAATTTGCCCGTGTCCGCCTTTGTAGTCGGTTCCGAAACCATGGTCAATAAGCTTCTTCTTTTTCTCTATCTTCTTGTTAAGGGACATTCACCCTCCGCTGTTGCCATTTCTAATAAAAAGTGGCGTAAAATTCTTACTTATATCTGTCAGTAAACTTGCCATGAAAGCGCTAAAACGTACCGGTTTAGTGAGTTTACATTATTCATCCAAGGAACTTTAATTGTTAGAGAGTTTCAGTCGGATGGTTTTTCAGGGGAGACATTTCCAGGGTCTTTTTTGCACTATTGAGCCACGAATGAGGAGGTTCTGCTCCGTTATTGATTCAAGTAAAGTCCGAATGTCATTAAAACAGTTAGCTCCATATTTTGACACTTCTTCCACTCCTGTCCTTGCACGCTACACCGCTACAACAAAGATGACGGGGAGAAGACGCTGCCGAAGGTGAGCCCCGTAAATAAGACCGCCCACAAAATCGGGCATTCTGAAGCGACTGTCAAAATTCGACTTAAAGATGATCTGTAAAACGTAATCTATAGAAACATTTTGACCAATGAACCAGCATTACATGTTATGTAGACCACAAGGAAGTGTTTTACATTTAGGAACAAATACTAATAATATGAACCCTATAGTGCGCCTTTTGTATGAATATAGACCTGACTAGACCCGCTCATTGGCAGTGCGCCTTATAACCCGGTGCACCCTATGGTCCGGAAAATACGGTATTTTCAGTAAATAGTCAATCTAGTGTGACGATTGCGTGGCATCGTGGTGATGCGGGTCGTTCTCTCGGGAATGCAGTGGGGCTCGAAAACAGCGTGAAGGTAAGAAATAATTGATTTATTTAACAAATAAAAACAGACTTAGTCAAAACAAACAGAAGTAGCATGGGAGCTAGAAAAAAAACACAAGCGCTAGCATGAGAGCTAGAGAAATAACAGAAAAACTTGCACAAGGCACAAAAGGCAAAACAAAACTACTAGCATGGGAGGTAGAGGAGCAAAGACTTAGCGCGGAAGCTAGCAAGTACAGATTTGGAATCAGAATCGAGGACCACGGTCGTCAGGCTTAAATAAAGACAGTAATCAAGAGGCAGGTGCGCGTGAAAAGCAAGAGGCAGGTGAAATCTAATGAGTAACTATGGAAACAGAACAAACCAGGAACTAAGGAAGTCAAACACTAACAGAATATAATACAAAAACAAATCAAAACCAGAACATGATATGATCTGAGCAGCGGATCATAACATCTACACTTCTTTTTAAGGTGTACACTGACTACTTTAAAGAGTTTCCAAATTTACCTTGAGAAGACACAATATAATGTGAAGGCTGTACTCATTTTGTGAAATGTTGTTACTAATACTAATACTTCAACTTAGGAGTGCCCCAACTTAAGAGTGTTTTGAGATGCCTCTCCGCTCATTAAGTTGCACACAAACATTTAAGTTACAAGTATCCCCGCCAGTAGTATTTGTAGCAAATGTCACTGTAAGCCCCGTAAAATCCAACCAAAACATCTGGTCTTACTTGCGAGCTTTAAGCTTATATCGAGACATAGCTTTGTTTTTCCAACCATGGTAAGGAAGAAACTGAGTGTGGAAAAACAGTGCTGAAAAGAAGTGGTTGATAAAAACGGTTCATCAAAAAACATGACCGAGTGTGTCGCCAACATTGCAAAACACTTTGAGCATGTCACTGCAAGTCTGTGCCAAACTGAAGCAGAATGAGTCAAATCAGAAGAGAACAAAAGAAGGTTCTAATCTAACGTTAGGTGAGTTCAGTGTAAACATATTAGACTGTAACTCTTGACTGTGTCCTATGTGTCCTATGCAAATGTTGACACAAATAACACAAAGGATGGCAAAAAAATGTTGACACAAATAACACAAAGGATGGCAAAAAATGTCAACTGTCTGTTTTGTAGGGTCGCTTTTGAGGAATGTCATTTGAAATAACTGCCAAGTCTTATATCAATCAATCAATCAATGTTTACTTATACAGCCCTGAATCACTAGTGTCTCAAAGGGCTGCACAAACCACCACGACATCCTCGGTAGGCCCACATAAGGGCAAGGAAAACTCACACCCAGTGGGACATTGGTGACAATAATGACCCAGTGGGACGTCGGTGACAATGATGACTATGAGAACCTTGGAGAGGAGGAAAGCAATGGATGTCGAGCGGGTCTAACATGATACTGTGAAAGTTCAACATGATACTGTGAAAGTTCAATCCACAATGGATCCAACACAGTCGCGAGAGTCCAGTCCAAAGCGGATCCAACAAAACCCTCGTTGCTTCCACTCATAGTCTTATCCCCACACACATGTGTGCAGTGTGTTGTTAAATCTAGATCCTGGGAATGACTCATAGCGTTCGTCTTTTGTGCGGCAGGTTTTTGCTTCTTGCGTGCTTCCTGTCCACAGTCTTTACTTTGTGCACCGAAGAATTACGCTCAACCTGCCCACATCCTTCGCCAGCCTTCCTTCTCTTCCTCCACTTGTGTTTGTCACCATCCAACCCACACCTTTCCCCCCCCCCCCACCCTCCTTCTTCTGCTGCATATCCACAGTTTTGTTCCATATTCCCCTTAACACCCCGCTGCACGATATCGAGGCCACCGGTTCTTATACTAGAGACCCTGTTCGTCTTAGAGAAATGCTACTTATTGTCTTTTAGAGGTAATGGTCATTCACCAGGAAAACTACCACCTATCCACCTATACAGTGACCTGTTCAAATTGATCATAGTAATCCATACCTAATCATTAGTAGTGCTGGGGAAATTCGTCGACCGTCACTGTTGACATAATGTCCGATTCCAGTACTCTGGAATGCCCTCCCGGTAACAGTTTGAGATGCCACCTCAGTAGAAGCATTTAAGTCTCACCTTAAAACTCATTTGTATACTCTAGCCTTTAAATAGACTCCCTTTTTAGACCAGTTGATCTGCCGTTTCTTTTCTTTTTCTCCTATGTCCCACTCTCCCTCGTGGAGGGGGTCCGGTCCGATCCGGTGGCCATGTACTGCTTGCCTGTGTATCGGCTGGGGACATCTCTGCGCTGCTGATCCGCCTCCGCTTGGGATGGTTTCCTGCTGGCTCCGCTGTGAACGGGACTCTCGCTGCTGTGTTGGATCCGCTTTGGACTGGACTCTCGCGACTGTGTTGGATCCATCGTGGATTGAACTTTCACAGTATCATGTTAGATCCGCTCGACATCCATTGCTTTCCTCCTCTCCAAGGTTCTCATAGTCATTATTGTCACCGACGTCCCACTGGGTGTGAGTTTTCCTTGCCCTTATGTGGGCCTACCGAGGATGTCGTGGTGGTTTGTGCAGCCCTTTGAGACACTAGTGATTTAGGGCTATATCAGTAAACATTGATTGATTGATTGATTGATTGATTCAATTACTAATGACATCCATTAATCAGACAAGAAGCAAGGAATCATGCAGAAACAGAGTTCGATTTAGCTCATGAGGAGACATGTGTTCTGGCCGTACTCTAGTCACAGATCCAAACTACGTTCTAAAAAATCAAGCCTGCGCGCCTCCTCTATTTATTAGGAAAGTCCCTATTACATCACTGTCGCCGAGGGAAGGGGGTAGACTCGACAACTCCAGTTAGACACAACATATGATTGTACAAAAATGCAAATATGTTGACACTTGGTGCTATCGCCCAGTCTCTGCTTTGTCTGGTCCCGGAACACAATCTTCGGCTTTGACAACCCAACTCTCTCCTTTGAGTCACACCTTAAAAGCGTTACTAAAACGGCCTTCTTTCATCTCCGTAATATCGCTAAAATTCGCTCCATTTTGTCCACTAAAGACGCCGAGATCATTATCCATGCGTTTGTTACGTCTCGTCTCGATTACTGTAACGTATTATTTTCGGGTCTCCCCATGTCTAGCATTAAAAGATTACAGTTGGTACAAAATGCGGCTGCTAGACTTTTGACAAGAACAAGAAAGTTTGATCACATTACGCCTGTACTGGCTCACCTGCACTGGCTTCCTGTGCACTTAAGATGTGACTTTAAGGTTTTACTACTTACGTATAAAATACTACACGGTCTAGCTCCAGCCTATCTTGCCGATTGTATTGTACCGTATGTCCCGGCAAGAAATCTGCGTTCAAAAGACTCCGGCTTATTAGTGATTCCTAAAGCCCAAAAAAAGTCTGCGGGCTATAGAGCGTTTTCCGTTCGGGCTCCAGTACTCTGGAATGCCCTCCCGGTAACAGTTCGAGATGCTACCTCAGTAGAAGCAGTTAAGTCTCACCTTAAAACTCATCTGTATACTCTAGCCTTTAGATAGACCTCCTTTTTAGATCAGTTGATCTGCCGCTTCTTTTCTTTCTCCTATGTCCCCCCCTCCCTTGTGGAGGGGGTCTGGTCCAATGACCATGGATGAAGTACTGGCTGTCCAGAGTCGAGACCCAGGATGGACCGCTCGCCTGTATCGGTTGGGGACATCTCTACGCTGCTGATCCGCTTGAGATGGTTTCCTGTGGACGGGACTCTCGCTGCTGTCTTGGATCCGCTTGAACTGAACTCTCGCGGCTGTGTTGGAGCCACTATGGATTGAACTTTCACAGTATCATGTTAGACCCGCTCGACATCCATTGCTTTCGGTCCCCTAGAGGGGGGGGGGTTGCCCACATCTGAGGTCCTCTCCAAGGTTTCTCATAGTCAGCATTATCACTGGCGTCCCACTGGATGTGAATTCTCCCTGCCCACTGGGTGTGAGTTTTCCTTGCCCTTTTGTGGGTTCTTCCGAGGATGTTGTAGTCGTAATGATTTGTGCAGTCCTTTGAGACATTTGTGATTTGGGGCTATATAAATAAACATTGATTGATTGATTGATTGACAGTCAGCAGGCCGAGTCTGGACAAAACACTGATAAAAGAAGGCTAGCAATCTCTTGGATTGCTAGCTCTGCACAAATACAGAATTACCACTTCAGTACAAATTGACAATACTTTATAGTAACGGCCCTTAAGCATAAAGTTATGATGATGATATATACATTAATTATTCTAACACATAAATACATCGTTACGTAACGAGAAAAAATGGCCACACACGGAGAAATAAGTTGCCAAAGTCATTATTGACCAATTTCTATAGAAAGGTATGCGATCGCCATATGCCACAGGTGTCAAACTCAAGGCCCGGGGGCAAGTTCTGGCCCGTCACATCATTCTATGTGGCCTGCGAAAGCCTGGAAAAAAATGGGTTTCAATAGAATACTTTATTTTTAACTAAATGCATCCGTTCTTTCAATTTTGACAGAAAAAAAATGCACATTTCAAACTTTAATATCATCTCATCATGCCAATTCTATAAAACTATTTTTGTAAAAACAAATAGTTCAATATCTGCTCGTCACCTTTATTTATGGTTTTAAAGCAAGTTATACATAAAGAAATCTAATCATCAAATATATTTGCATTTCTTTTTTCTTTTCTTTTTTATTTATTCAATCCAATAGAACAATGAATCCGTTCTTTCAATTTTGACAGAAAAAACATGCACATTTTAAACTTTAATATTATCTCATCATGCCAATTCTATAAAACTATTTTTGTAAAAACAAATAGTTCAATATCTGCTCGTCACCTTTATTTATGGTTTTAAAGCAAGTTATACATAAAGAAATCTAATCATCAAATATATTTGCATTTCTTTTTTCTTCTTTTTTTTTTTATTTATTCAATCCAACAAAACAATACACAGCAATACCATAACACTGCAATCCAATTCCAAAACCAAACCCGACCCAGCAACACTCAGAACAGCAATAAACAGAGCAATTGAGAGGACACACAAACATGGAACAGAACAATCCAAAATTAGCGATCCATCCATTTTCTACCGCTTATTCCCTTTAGGGTCGCTGGTGCCTATCACAGCTACAATCAGGCGGAAGGCACATTACACCCTGGACAAGTCGCCACCTCATCGCAGGGCCAACACAGATAGACGGACAAAATTCACACTCACATTCACACACTAGGGCCAATTTAGTGTTGCCAATCAATCTATCCCCAGGTGCGTGATTTTTAGGAAGTGGGAGGAAGCCGGAGTACCCGGAGGGAACCCACGCAGTCACGGGGAGAACATACAAACTCCACACAGAAAGATCCCGAGCCCGGGATTGAACCCAGGACTACTCAGGACCTATTGAGAGGCAGACCCACTAACCCCTGTACCACCGTGCTGCTCAGCAGCAAAACAAAATAGAATATTATCAATCAATGTGGCATAGAAAGAGAAACTTAAGACCTTTTTCAGATTGGAATCTGGGTGTACGTGGTTTTTGAAACCCCCCGGGTGTTGTGGTTATGGCGGTCATTTATGTCATGGAAGTAGTTTGACATGTACTTTGGTATCAGGGAGGTGTAAGCAAATTTTATAGACCAGGCTCAGTGCAAGTTGTTTTTACTCTCCTCCACCCTGAGCCAGCCCACTTTGGAGAAGTGGGTAGGAGTGAGGTGTGATCTGGGGTGGAGGTCTAGAAGTAACCTGGCTACCTTGTTCTGGGATGTTTGGAGTCTAGAATTGAGGGTTTTGGAGGTGCTGGGGTACCAGGAGGTGAAATGAGAAATGACTTTTCACAGCACCGCACAGAGGCACTTAAAAAGGCATCAAGGGCGATTTTCCAGAATGGCAGAAGAAGTAAAACGGCGCTATAAGTAATTTACTTTTGCATTCCCAAACTATATGCCGACATGTTAATAGAAAAAATAATCGATTTAAGAAATAATCATTTGGTGCAACCCTACTCATTAGTACACTCAATAAAATGGTGTGACTTGTTGAAGTCTTCACAGCAACTTAACTCAATTTTCCATGATGAAATGGCACATTTTGTAGAAGCCCGTTCTCTGCCCTGAACTTGAACCTGACGGTACAGTCATGGCAGAAGCAGCCCTTGAATCAGTGGTTTCAGGCTTAATCTGGCAAGAGTGCGTCAATGTGTCCCACAGCTGCAGTTCCATCTGATAAAAGGGAGATTACAAGGATGATTTCTGACAGACTTGCAACAGATTACAAGCAGAACGCCACGGTCACTCAGCAATCCCGTCGCTGGCGCCACCAGCAGCGTTATTAACTATCCAGTGCGTAGAAAGCGGGACAATGGTAAACTTTGTTGAGTGTCATTATTTTGTAGATTTCTTGTGAAGCCATTGCATTTTTTTCATGTTCATCCATTTCAACAGAGTGAAAAATCTCTAAACCCCCTGATCCGTTTTGTAATCCTTTTTATAATCACTCTTTTTTTTAAATGGTCAAGTCAAATGCAAGCAGGGTTCTGTGGGGAGGGGAATTTTTATCATTTTAAATTCGTGGGGATTTTACACAGCATATAAAAATCCAGCATCAACATTCAATCAATCAATCAATGTTTATTTATATAGCCCCAAATCACAAATGTCTCAAAGGACTGCACAAATCATTACGACTACAACATCCTCGGAAGAACCCACAAAAGGGCAAGGAAAACTCACACCCAGTGGGCAGGGAAAATTCACATCCAGTGGGACGCCAGTGACAATGCTGACTATGAGAAACCTTGGAGAGGACCTCGGATGTGGGCAACCCCCCCCCCCTCTAGGGGACCGAAAGCAATGGAGGTCGAGCGGGTCCAACATGATACTGTGAAAGTTCAATCCATAGTGGCTCCAACACAGCCGCGAGAGTTCAGTTCAAAGCGGATCCAAGACAGCAGCGAGAGTCCCGTCCACAGGAGACCATCTCAAGCGGAGGCGGGTCAGCAGCGTAGAGATGTCCCCAACCGATACACAGGCGAGCGGTCCATCCTGGGTCCCGACGAGCGGTCCATCCTGGGTCTCGACTCTGGACAGCCAGTACTTCATCCATGGTTATCGGACCGGACCCCCTCCACAAGGGAGGGGGGAACATAGGAGAAAGAAAAGAAGCGGCAGATCAACTGGTCTAAAAAGGAGGTCTATTTAAAGGCTAGAGTATACAGATGAGTTTTAAGGTGAGACTTAAATGCTTCTACTGAGGTAGCATCTCGAATTCATAGTCAAACGTAGAACGGCCCAAATGTGGGATCACAAGGAGTTTAACATTGTCTGGGGAAAATCCAGTCGTACTGTACCAGTGAAATGTTTGGGCACACTTGCAAATGCGTATAAATGCTACTAACGTCCCAGAGCAAAACGTTGAAATGACATCATGCAAGCCTTGCACCAATCTGAGACTTGATCTCGTGAATCAACTCCACGCTTGTTGTACTTGTTCTTTGGCCTTTTGTGTATTTGACACCGCCGCAGAAAAATACCAGGGATGGCATAGAAGAAAAGTGTGATCATAATCGTAGAAGTTACCGTGTAAGGTTTTTTAATTTACCACGAGAAGTTAAGAGAACCAAGTCCGAGTCCATGGTTCTCGCCCGGAAAAGGGTGGAGTGCCATCTCCAGGTTGGGGAGGAGACCCTGCCCCAAGTGGAGGAGTTCAAGTACCTAGGAGTCTTGTTCATGAGTGAGGGAAGAGTGGATCGTGAGATCGACAGGCGGATCGGTGCGGCGTCTTCAGTAATGCGGAGGTTGTACCAATCCGTTGTGGTGAAGAAGGAGCTGAGCCGGAAGGCAAAGCTCTCAATTTACCGGTCGATCTACGTTCCCATCCTCACCTATGGTCATGAGCTTTGGGTCATGACCGAAAGGATAAGATCACGGGTACAAGCGGCCGAAATGAGTTTGGGTCTCTCCCTTAGAGATAGGGTGAGAAGTTCTGCCATCCGGGAGGAACTCAAAGTAAAGCCGCTGCTCCTCCACATCGAGAGGAGCCAGATGAGGTGGTTCGGGCATCTGGTCAGGATGCCACCCGAACGCCTCCCTAGGGAGGTGTTTAGGGCACGTCCAGCTGATAGGAGGCCACGGGGAAGACCCAGGACCCGTTGGGAAGACTATGTCTCCCGGCTGGCCTGGGAACGCCTCGGGATCCCCCGGGAAGAGCTAGACGAAGTGGCTTGAGAGAGGAAAGTCTGGGCTTTCCTGCTTAGGCTGCTGCCCCCGCGACCCGACCTCGGATAAGCGAAAGATGATGGATGGATGGACAGTCGGTGCAGGACGCTGACAGATCCCAAACCTCGTCCATGCAGAAAATTCTCCTGAGCATATGGGCCCCGCGACGTCCCGCCAGGCTTTTCCACTCGGGCCTGCCAAGCCAATTCAAGAGTGACTCTCCAGCAGCGATTCTATTAGCAGGCAGCACCGAAGTGCTTCTTTAAATACACCCTCTGCACCCATCGGTCAGGCTACAACCTCTCATTTTCATCACTCCCCTTTGTCCATGCGCAGAATTCTTTTTTTAACATTTTAGGAAGCGATCTTTTCCCCTCAAAAAGTCTCAAAACAGCGAGTACTAGCGAGATGACGTATCAAATACACATTCAAAATCCGCAATATGACAGATTTGTTGATGCAAAGCTTGCCTCTAATGCTTTTTTTGTTTTGCTACTGACATCTGGAGTGCCTTAAAACCTGCACTCCATCAGCTCTCAAACCTTCATCTTTCATTAATAGAAAACAAGACATTTTGTAGAAAAACAACAAGGAGGAATGCATTAAGAGCATGTGGGAGGTGAAAGCCGTATTTAGAGCCGTATTTGACATCTGACCACTGTTTACATGATGAGGATGCATGTACATGCTGTACATATTGTATGTATAGTCCCCTCCTATAGGTATGTATTCACCTAGAGGGCAGCTCTTGGCTGTGAGGCATACTGAGGGACTGGATTTTTACATAAGCCTGTGCATAACTACTGGTCCTCTTGAATCATACTTACGTCTCCTATCACCATGGCTACAACCTACAGCAGTGTGGAGGCGTGCTCGACATCTCTCTCATGCTTTCCCTGGCGAGCCGATCCCACAGTTGTGGATTAAAGTGAAATAACGGGTCTTCTGGGGCTCATTCTTGGTCTTTCTTTGAAACGCCTGTGGCTTTTGACTTTTGGTATCAAAGATGCGCTTAAGTTATTGGGTTTGTCTTCCCCTCAGCTCTTTATAGCGGCCTAAAACATGTTTGTAGGTAGTGCTTATACTGTGGTTCTGTTTGGATTTTGGACCTATAAATGTTCCAGGGTCAGATTGTGTAATAGAGTTTAACCATGTTAACTGGGCAGGCTATATTTTAAGTAACATACACGTGTGAAGTTACATACTGGCAATACCAAAATACAAACCCCGTTTCCGTATGAGTTGGGAAATTGTGTTAGATGTAAATATAAATGGAATTGGCAAATAATTTTCAACCCATATTCAGTTGAATATGCTACAAAGACAACATATTTGATGTTCAAATTCATAAACATTTTATTTTTTGCAAATAATCATTAACTTTAGAACTGATGCCAGCAACATGTGACAAAGAAGTTGGGAAAGGTGGCAACAAATACTGATAAAGTTGAGGAATGCTCATCAAACACTTATTTGGAACATCCCACAGGTGTGCTGGCTAATTGGGAACAGGTGGGTGCCATGATTGGGTATAAAAACAGCTTCCCAAAAAATGCTCAGTCTTTCACAAGAAAGGATGGGGCGAGGTACACCCCTTTGTCCACAACTGCGTGAGCAAATAGTCAAACAATTTAAGAACAACGTTTCTCAAAGAACAATTGCAAAAAAATTTGGGATTTCAACATCTACGGTCCATAATATCATCAAAATGTTCAGAGAATCTGGAGAAATCACTCCACATAAGCGGCATGGCCGGAAACCAACATTGAAGGACCATGACCTTCGATTCCTGAGACAGCACTGTATCAAAAACCAACATCAATCTCTAAAGGATATCACCACATGGGCTCCGGAACACTTCAGAAAACCATTGTCACTAAATACATTTTGTCACTACATCTGTAAGTGCAACTTAAAGCTCTACTATGCAAAGCCATTTATCAACAACATCCAGAAACACCGCCGGCTTCTCTGGGCCCGAGATCATCTATGATGGACTGATGCAAAGTGTAAAAGTGTTCTGTTGTCTGACAAGTCCACATTTCAAATTGTTTTTGGAAATATTCAACATCGTGTCATCTGGACCAAAGGGGAAGCGAACCATCCAGACTGTTATCGACACAAAGTTCAAAAGCCAGCATCTGTGATGGTATGGGGGTGCATTAGTGTCCAAGGCATGGGTAACTTACACATCTGTTAAGGCACCATTAATGCTGAAAGGTACATACAACTTTTAGAACAACATATGCTGCCATATAAGCGCTGTCTTTTTCATTTACGCCCCTGCTTATTTCAGCAAGACAATGCCAAGCCACATTCAGCACGTGTTACAACAGCGTGGCTTCGTAAAAAAAGAGTGCTGGTACTTTCCTGGCCCAACTGCAATCCGGATTATACCTGTATCCCCTGGAAAATGTGTGGCGCATTATGAAGCGTAAAATACAACAGCGGAGACCCCAGACTGTTGAAGGACTGAAGCTCTACATAAAGAAAGAATGGGAAAGAATTCCCCTTTCAAAGCTTCAACAATTAGTTTCCTCAGTTCCCAAACGATTATTGAGTGTTGTTAAAAGAAAAGGTGATGTAAAACAGTGGTGAACATGCCCTTTCCCAACTACTTTGGCACGTGTTGCAGTCATGAAATTCTGAGTTCATTATTATTGGCAAAAAATAAATAAAGTTTATGAGGTTGAACATCAAATATCTTGTCTTTGTAGTGCAATCAACTGAATATGGGTTGAAAAGGATTTGCAAAGCATTGTATTCCGTTTATATTTACATCTAACACAATTTCCCAACTCACACGGAAACAGGGTTTGTTCATTTATAACAGTTAAATGGGCAAATATTAATATTTCGTAATGGTTTTATTATTTGTTATATGAGCTTCGATATCGGCCAGCACGGTGGAGGAGGGGGTAGTGCGTCTGCCTCATAAGACGAAGGTCCTGTGTTTGGGATCTTTCTGTGTGGAGTTTGCATGTTCTCCCTGTGACTCCGTGGGTTTCCTCCAGGTATTCTGGCTTCCTCCCACTTCCAAAGACATGCACCTGGGGATAGGTTGATTGGCAACACTAAAATGTGGAAATGTGAGTGTGAATGTCGTCTGTCTATCTGTGTTGGCCCTGTGATGAAGTGGCGACTTGTCCTGGGTGTATGCCGCCTTCCGCCCGATTGCAGCTGAGATAGGCTCCAGCACCCCCCGCAACTCCAAAGGGAATAAGCGGTACAAAATGGATGGATGGATGGATACCGATAATTTCCGATATTACATTTAAAAGCATTTTTCGGCCGATGATATCGGCAGTCCAATATTATCAGACATTTCGAGTGTAAATGTGTCTCTGCAAACATTATTTTGGCAACATTGTGGCGCTTAGTAGATAGATAGATAGATAGTACTTTATTTATTCCGTCAGGAGAGTTCCTTCAGGAAAATTCAAATTTTCAGCACAATCCCATTCAAGATCAGACAAACATTACAGGGAGACAGAACAGGATCGCTGACTAAAAAATCGGTCTTAGCCTAGGCCCTGGAGTGGGGGTGCAGACTGAGGCCAAGGGAAAAAAAAAAAAAAAAAAAAAACACAACAACAACTCATACCCATTGTACACATCCCTCTAGTAGACCAGCCAATAAGCCATGCCCTCAGCCTTTTCCACCTTATACGAGAAGCAGCACGATACACAAAAAGCCTGAGGTTAGGGTTGTGTGCAAATGTAGTTCTTTTAAAGAAAAAACTATTGCATTCTTACAGAAAATGCATTAATAACTGCTAAATGGACAAATATTACTATTTTGTAATGGTTTTATTTGTTTTATGAGGCTCCATCTCACCTGCCTACTCTCTCGTCGATGATTTTTATGCAACATGTCCCCTGTTGTTCGCACTGTGAACTTCTAAAATACGTACATTATCACGAATATACACGTTCTGGGCAAATTTGGCAAGTTTTTGAGTATGTTAAAGCCCCACAAAAGACTATGACTCATGACATGTCCCACTGGATGTGAATTCTCCCTGCCCACTGGGTGTGAGTTTTCCTTGCCCTTTTGTGGGTTCTTCCCAGGATGTTGTAGTCGTAATGATTTGTGCAGTCCTTTGAGACATTTGTGATTTGGGGCTATATAAATAAACATTGATTGATTGATTGACATTTATTCAACATATAAAGAAGTGCAGGAGTGTAATGACTATACTGCACATGTTTTAACATTGTTTTATTTTAAAATTATAAATTATATATGTAGTGCTTCACTAGTACCCTTCTGCGCTGACCTAAGAAAACAAATATGAAAACTTAAAAATGCAAACACATTTTTCAATCAATCAATCAATCAATGTTTACTTATATAGCCCTAAATCACTAGTGTCTCAAAGGGCTGCACAAACCACCACGACATCCTCGGTAGGCCCACATAAGGGCAAGGAAAACTCACACCCAGTGGGACGTCGGTGACAATGATGACTATGAGAACCTTGGAGAGGAGGAAAGCAATGGATGTCGAGCAGGTCTAACATGATACTGTGAAAGATCAATCCACGATGGATCCAACACAGTCGCGAGAGTACAGTCCAAAGCGGATCCAACACAGCAGCGAGAGTCCCGTTCACAGCGGAGCCAGCAGGAAACCATCCCAAGCGGAGGCGGATCAGCATCGCAGAGATGTCCCCAGCCGATACACAGGCAAGCAGTACATGGCCACCGGATCGGACCGGACCCCTCCATAAGGGAGAGTGGGACATAGAAGAAAAAGAAAAGAAACGGCAGATCAACTGGTCTAAAAAGGGAGTCTATTTAAAGGCTAGAGTATACAAATGAGTTTTAAGGTGAGACTTAAATGCTTCTACTGAGGTGGCATCTCGAACTGTTACCGGGAGGGCATTCCAGAGTACTGGAGCCCGAAATGAAAACGCTCTATAGCCCGCAGACTTTTTTTGGGCTTTGGGAATCACTAATAAGCCGGAGTCCTTTGAACGCAGATTTCTTGCCGGGACATATGGTACAATACAATCTGCAAGATAGGATGGAGCTAGACCGTGTAGTATTTTATACGTAAGTAGTAAAACCTTAAAGTCACATCTTAAGTGCACAGGAAGCCAGTGCAGGTGAGCCAGTACAGGCGTAATGTGATCAAACTTTCTTGTTCTTGTCAAAAGTCTAGCAGCCGCATTTTGTACCAACTGTAATCTTTTAATGCTAGACATGGGGAGACCCGAAAATAATACGTTTTTGGAGTTTATTATTTTCGATTCCATCCATTTTTTTTTACAATGTTTTTTTTTGCCTTTTTCTTAGACAGTCCTTACCCCAAGATGCCAGCAAGTATTTTGACCATGAAACCGGAGTCCTCGAGGTTCCGATGACAGTGCAAGTTGCGGGGCAGGTGTGTATTATACTTATAGTAAGTCCATTTCGAACATCCAAGTCATGCTAGAGCAGGGGTAGGGAACCTATGGCTCTAGAGCCCGATGTGGCTCTTTTGATGACTGCACCTGGCTCTCAGATAAATCTTTGCTGACATTTTTTAACACGATAAGTAATGAATAATTCTGCTGGTAGTCACAGTATCAAAAATAACCTTCAAAATATAAAACATTCTCATGCATTTTAATCCATCCATCTGGTTTCTACCGCACCTGTTCAAGAAGTCGCATTAATGGTAAGAAGTATTTTATTCATTGTTGGTTAGCTTCAGAATAACAGTGTTATTAAAAAGAATAAGAGACTTATTTTATTATACTCTAAAAATGTTGGTTTTACTTAAAAATGCACGCATTTAGTTGTGTTCAGTCTTAAAAAAATATTATATGGCTTTTATATGGCTCTCACGGACTGCGATGAGGTGGCGACTTGTCCAGGGTGTACCCCGCCTTCCGCCCGATTGTAGCTGAGATAGGCTCCAGCGCCCCCCGCGACCCCAAAAGGGAATAAGCGGTAGAAAATGGATGGATGGAGGGATGGGCTCTCACGGAAGTACTTTTTAAAATATTTGGCTTGTATGGCTCTCTCAGCCAAAAAGGTTCCCGACCCCTGTGCTAGAGGAAACACAATGTTCCTAGGGCTGCGAATCTTTGGGTGTCCCACGATTCGATTCATAATCAATTCTTGGGGTCGCGATTTAATAATATATAGATTTTTTTCGATTCAACGCGATTCTCGATTCAAAAACGATATTTTTCCGATTCAAAATGATTCTATATTCATTCAATACATAGGATTTCAGAAGGATATATCCCAGTCTGCTGACAGGCTAGCATTGTAGATTTTTTAAAAGCTTTTATAATTATAAAGGACAATGTTTTATCAACTGATTGCAAAATTGTAAATTAGTTTTAACTATTAAACGAACCAAAAATATGACTTATTTTATCTTTGTGACAACATTGGACACAGTGTGTTGTCAAGCTTATGAGATGCGTGACACTGTGATACTATTGTTGTTTTTGTTTTATTTTTTAGAAATGTCTAATGATAATATCAATGAGGGATTTTTAATTATGACTAATATTGATACTGTTGTTGATAATATTCATTTTTGTTTCACTACTTTTAGTTTGTTCTGTGTCGTGTTTGTGTCTTCTCTCAATTGCTCTTTATTGCAGTTCTGAGTGTTGCTGGGTCAAGTTGGTTTTGGAATTGGATTGCGTTGTTATGGTATTGCTGTGTATTGTTTTGTTGGATTGATTAAAAAAAATAATTTACAAAAATTGATTTTTAAAAAAATGAGTATCGATTCTGAATCGCAGAACGTATTCAATTCGATTCGTATTCGAATCGATTTTTTCCCACACCCCTAACCGTTCCCATTCCTAATTTGTCCCTTCCAGAAGCAGAGCCACTGGAGGTTGTAACCTATATTGCTGCTTCGCTAAAATTATCTCGTACCCCCAAGGCCCAGTTGCTCCCTGGGCGATAACAAGCCAAGCATGAAGGTTGCTCTCTATTGTCTGAAGGAATTAATATGCAGGAGCATGAATATGAACGTGTAGTCCTTATTCTGTACTCAATGCTCCTTAAGTTTAATTTGGAATTTGGAAGAAAAGACTCAGGCACCTTCTGGATTGTAAAAAAAATACAGGGCAGCTGCTTAAACATTTGCGTCCAGTTGTTTTTTTTTTCGTAAAATGTCTAAATTTGTTCAGTCTCCTTGCCAGATTGTCAACTTCCTCTTCCTCCCGACTCCATGTCCCCGCACAGACAAGGAGAGAGAAGGCAGAGCTCTGACAAGGAGCCAAAGATTGGGCCAGGATGCTCCTGCGGAGCACCAAATGTGTTGATGACAATCTCTGAGAGCTCCTGGCATTAAAAGCACATGCGCACATTCTTCTTGTTGTCAGGTCAAGAACCCAAAGCATTCTGAAAATGAAACCCATGCAATGTCTGCAAACAATATCCACTTGAAAATATGCACATTTAATTCACTGATTAATGTTCTTTTTACACATGCATTATTTAGATATGCAGTATTCTCATAAATACAGTTAGCTAATACAGTAATAACTCACTTACAAGCTAAATTGGGTCTCTTTACTCGAAACACTCGTATCTCAAATCAACGTCTCCCATTGAAATTCATTGAATTCTATTTCATCTGTGCTTGACCCCACCACCCTCAAAAAAGCACAACTTTGAACATATAACAAACACTCTCAAAACACTCTTAGATTGAGTTACCACTATATATTAAAAATGATGTATTAGAAAGCAAGAGTTTTCATTGTGAGATTTCAGCGGAGGCGCAGTAACTTAAGAAAAGTAAGGACAACATATTTTTCAAAACTGCTATAAGTAAAAAAGCCTTAACAACAAAGAGCCACCGCCTAACCTAAAGTCTTAACAAGCTGCTCCGCTTAGTTCTGCCTCGGCCTCTGTCAGTATATCTCTGCAGCTTGTCCCACCCACAGAACCATCTGATTGGTTACACGCAGAGTGGTAACAGCCAATCAGCAGTGCATATTCATAGCGCACGGAGTCAGTGCTCCTGCGTAACGGTGAGCAGATAGGTGTTTAGCAGGTGAGCAGAAGGCAGCCTGGGTATGATGTTAAACTAAATCCAGGCATGAGATGGGAGGTTGTGTGTGGGTTTAGTAAGTCCCAACTAACGTCTATAAAATGCACACAAAGAACTGTTTGCACCTTTTGTGACTGGCGGGCGGTCAGCGCCATAAAGCTGAGCGGGTCCCTGGGTAAATGGGGCGCGGACAACCAACTGGACAGACTAAGTTCAACAGCCCAGTAAGGCAATTAGTCTAGGAGAATGATCTCTGATATAAAATACCCCTTCCAACCCGCACCAAGCCAGCGTGGAAGGTGTGGGCTAATAACCAGCATGAAAAGTTCGCCAATCACTATGGCAGAAACATGCTGAGGCTTTCGTCCAGCAGTGGACTGACAACGGCTCCCCAAATTATAATAAACACCTCCTAGTCAACTACTAGTAACATCACCAGGAGCTCGTTGACGTTCTAGAAACATAAGCAGCAGCTCAGCTCGTTCGCAGTCCTTGAGGTGAAGGCTAATTAGCTTTTAGCGTAACATTAGCTCACTCTGTGGTGTGTGTGTGTGTGTGTGTTATGGACAGCAAAGCTCTGTCTGTCTAAGAGAAAGACACACATTATTGATCTACAGTTATCTAAGTTATTTCACTTGACCTTTTTCTGTGTTGATTGAGCTGTGTTGAAGCAGCAAAAAAGGACATTATGTTAAATGAAGAGTTTCCTCAAGCTGTCTCTAACAGTTGAAATAATAATGTAACTGTAACCATAAAGCCTACATGAACTCCATGATGTTCGGGGATGAATAGTCTCGCCTATTGCTATTGTACTATTTTTTTCAGCTATAGTTACATTAATCATTATTAATGTAGCAGCTTAGTTTTGAATGGCAGGGTCCCTGCTATCACATGTTGATAAAAATATAAATAAATAGATAAATAAAATGAAAACATCCTGCGATGAGGTGGCAACTTGTCCAAGGTGTACCCCGCCTTTTGCCCGATTGTAGCTGAGATAGGCACCAGTGCCCCCCCGCGGCCCCAAAGGGAATATGCGGTAGAAAAGGGATGGATAATAAAAATCAACTACAGGCTTCCCAAATGCTGTAATGAATTAAGCATGATGAATTAAGTTAAGTTAAAACACCAATGATTTTCACACACATGAAATTTGTCCTCTGCATTTGACCCATCCCCTTGAACACCCCCTGGGAAGTGAGGGGAGCAGTAGGCAGCAGTGGTGCCGCGCCCGAGAATCATTTGTGGGGATTTGAGCTGAACACATGTCAGCTTGTGGAATAATAATGACATACTTAGTATCTCAGGGAACTAGGACTGTTTTGTTTTTACTTTACGGAAAATATATCGAGATATATATCGTATATTGCCATTCAGCTTACGGAGCATAAAATACAACCAAAAATTGTTGGTTGTTCATGTGACGAAGCAGGCCTTCTTCACCGCAGTCTGTAGTCCTTTGCCCTCCAGGCTGTGATGGCGATAGGCCGAGTTACACCGATCCTTACACCAGAGAGACACCACCTTAACTAACAAATTTTCTGTGGGAAACACTGAAAAGTTAACTGTTTTATGTTCTCGTTACAGGGCGAGGGTCCACTGTGCCACAGTTTGAAAAGGATATTTTACATTTGTATTTGTGTTGTGTTGCAGGTGCATCCTGTCATTTACACCATCCAGGCAATTGTGACGTCGTCTGACATGAAGTTTGACCAAATGGAGGTGGACTTTGGCTACTGTTCTATTTACCAGTCGGTCAAGAGCAGCGTGCGCCTGACCAACATGTCCTTGCTGCCTCAAGAGTTTGGCTTTGTGGCCGTTCCAGAGGTACTAAGCTGTCTAAGCTGCGATCTAGGCCCTATTCCAGGGGTCACCAACACGGTGCCCGCGGGCACCAGGTAGCCCGTAAGGACTAGATGAGTCGCCCGCTGGCCTGTTCTAAAAATAGCTCAAATAGCAGCATTTACCAGTGAGCTGCTTCTATTTTTTAAATGTTATTTATTTTCTAGTAAGCTGGTCTCGCTTCGCTCGACATTTTTAATTCTGAGAGAGACAAAAATCAAATAGAATTTGAAAATCAGAGAAAATATTTTAAAGACTTGGTCTTCACTTGTTTAAATAAATTCATTTATTTTTTTACTTTGCTTCT